>NW_006159697.1:2197888-2205297 GCF_000334495.1 Tupaia belangeri chinensis
TTTTTTTCTTTTTCTTTTTTTTTTTTTTTTTTTTGAGAGGTTTTTGCTATAGGGTGCACGTGTTTGCCAGAAAGGCAGAGAGAGAGAGAGAGAGATAGAAAGTGAGAAATCACTCCCCAGGGGATGGCCATGCTGCAATCCCTTCTCCTCCATTCTCCTCTCGGGATCTTGGGCATGCACGTGCATGCACCCGGCATGAGTTTAGGCCACCGGGTCCATGACTCAAACCGCAGTTGACTACATGGGAGTCCAGTGACATAGCCATCACACCAACTGCTAGTCACTGCTCATATATTTCTAAATAGATCATAGTTTTCAAGTCATTGTAGTCTGAAGATATAACTGGATTCATTTGTGAGCAATGTACTTTTATTTTAATATTAAATTTATGTGACTTAAAATTACATTTTCAAGTATTTAAATTTATAATGCAAGACTTTAGATACCAAGTGAAAAAGGGAATAACTTAAAAATATTTCAGGCCAGAGCCATCAGGTGGCATGGAGATTAAGGTGACTGTATCCTACACGGTCGTCTGTGTAGTTCAAATCCCAGACATGGCGGCCTGAGGATCGTGCATGGTGCATGTGGGTGTGTACCCCAAATCTTGAAAGTAGAGAGAAGAATAAAGGATTGTAGCCAGAACGCTGAGGGGTATGCTCTCTCTCTCGCTCTCTCTCTCTCTCTCTCTGTCCAGTGAGCATATAAGTACCCTGTAGCAATTTTTTTTTTTAATTTAAATGTGGCCTACCTTAACCACTGTGCTATGGGTCAGCCCTCTGTGCTTCATCGACACCTGTTTTCATAAATTACATGGTGAAGATGAGTTCAACAAGGTAAGACGAGGTGGCTTCAAAAGTCTCGGTGCCCCGATGGCTCATTTAAAGTCTCGATGTGAGAATGTTTACTGTGCTAGCTCAGCAAACCTGGGATCTGACTTGTGTTCACGTGCCGGCCCTCACGGCGCACTCCACTTGCAAGGATCCGCACAGCTTCGGGCATTGAAAATAGTGGCAACGGGACTGATTCAGTCCTTTGTCTTTACCAGCGGAGTTACTTTCTCCCTTAAACAGTCACGGTCACAGAAACTAAAAGTGTATGGTGACGTCAAACAACTGAGGCAGACCCCGCTTTTCCCAGATAATCTGCTGCCATATCTTCAGGCTTGCCTACCTTGTTTCTTGGTCCATCTGAGAAGGCGTAGCATTTATCTCACTTTTGAGACAGTTTTTTGCTATAGGGTATGTGCGCTTGCCAGAGAGACAGAAAGTGAGAAATCACCCCCCTAGGGGAGATGGCCATGCTGCAATCCCTTCTCCTTCATTCTCTTCTCAGGCTTTTGGGCACGCACACATAACACACCCGGCATGAGTGTTAAGCCACCAGGTCTGGGACTCGAAATGCAGTTGACTATGTGGGAGTTCAGCCATGTAACCATTATGCCATCTGCTGGTCTCTGCATTTACTTTACTTCTGAAAGGCAGGAATAACCCTGACCATGCAACTTTCGGAAACCTCCTTCTTTCAGCCTTCATGAAGTTAAAGGGTTTCCGCAGATCAATCAAAGCAGCGGTAGCAATTAGGTATGAGGGCTCATCCACACAGTTTGCCTAAGGACCTCCCGAATGGCACCACCTTCATGAATGTTGATTACCACCGCACCAGCCACGGCCGCCCCACTTTGCTCGACCCAGTTCTCTAGAGATCATCTACCTTTTCTCTCAAAGTCTTGCACACAGGAGCGGCAGGGCTCAAGTGGAATTTCGGTGTTTAAAGCAAAATACACCCTGGAAATCAGTGGCTAGAACAAGTAACCACCTCGTGAGTCAGACACTTTTTTTCTTTGTTGGTAGATCAGGTTCATGCTGTTTCTATTACATATGTATTTCTATGCAGAAAATGTTTATTAGCCATGAACAAGGGGTCTCCGAACAGTTTATATAAAATGTATATTGTGAAAAAAACTATATACAGATTTCAATTTTTTTTTGCACCAAAATAAACTCATAACTAGTACTTTAATTTCATTGTTCTATGATCTGTTTTTGAAAGGTTTCTGCCATAGGATGTCTGTGCTCACTAGAGAGAGCTGGAGAGAGACAGAGAGATGGAAAGTGAGAAATCAGCTCCCCAGCGGGCATGGCCACACTGCAATCTCTTCTCCTCCATTCCCCTCCTGGGATTTTCGGCATGCACTCACATGCGACCAGCATGACTTTCAAGTCACAGGATCCAGGACTCGAACCGTGGTCAACTATGTGGGTGTCTTGTAATCACTATGCCACCTGCTGGTGCTGTTCCACGAACCTTTTTGAAGCCTCCTTGTAAGTGTTCCACTGAGCCAACTAGTTGTCTTCTCATTAATTATGACTTAACGACAGGGAAGTGTTTGTACTTTTTACTATTTTATTTTTTTTCGATTTTTGTCATAGAGCCTGTGCACTTGCCAGAGAGGACCAGAAAAGGACAGAGAGGGAAAATGCAAAATCACCCCCCCACACACACAGAGAATAGCCACATTGCAACCAACCCCTTCTCCTCAATTACCTTGGGATTTCGGGCACTGCCATGCACCTGGTGTGATTTTCCAACCTGGAGGTCTAGGAGTCAACCATGGTCAGCCATGGTTGTGGGAATCTAGCACCCTAATCACCATACCACCTGCTGACCAGGACTTTTTCATTTTGCCTTCTAAATTTACTAGAGGGTACATGCGCCCACAGGAGAGAGATAGAAAGAGAGGGAAAGTGTAAACGCCAACCCCTTACCCTCCCAGGGAATGGTCATACCATAATCCCTTCTCCTCCACTTCTCCTTTGGGACTTTGGGCATGCATTGACATGGGCCTGGTGGTTTGTTTGTTTGTTTGTTTGACATCTGTTTCTTTTCTTTTTTTGGCTAATGGCTGAAACTACTGTACCAATTTAGCAGTAGCTTAATAATTAAAGAAAAGACACCACGAAAAGCCAGGAAGGTGGCCGGGCACCACGAAGATGGAGCCTAAATATGGAAATCATGGTCTAAGCCTTCTACTCAGGAGTGGTATTTCAGTACTCCTGACAGCCACAGCTCTCAGCAAGAACGAGTGCATGGCCTAAATCAGTTCTCGGAACTCACAAGCTACAAGGCAGGTATGCTTCGTTTTGCTCTCACAGAAAAGAAATCCCCAATCACTTTAGCCCATTTATTTCAACAGGTGGCCCTGGTTCATAAAAGCACACTACTCGGATCCGTCAGTAATAAGACATCGGTAAGCCATGGATACCACTGACCCGCCACCCCTCTGTCACTCACATGTGTGGCTCCAAGCCTTGCATTCTCTTTTTTCATTTTCAAGAGGTTTTTGCTATAGGGCGTGGTGCTAGCTGGAGAGAAAGTGAGAGACGGAGAGACAGAAAGCGAGAAATCACCCCCCGGGGGGGGATGGCCACGATGCAATCCCTTCTCCTCCATTCTCCTCTCTGGATCTCGGGCACGCATGCACACGTGACCGGCGTGAGTTTAAGCGGCTGGGTCTGGGACTCGAACTGTGGTTGACTATGTGAGAGTCCAGCAATGTAACCATCATGCCATCTGCTGGCCCCAGGTCTTGCATTCTCAATCAGTTGCACCAACTAAACTACCACACTGCTGAACTCCACTTCTGCAGGGAAACACATGATTTTGAGTCAGTATGCTGGTTTTAGGGCGTTCTCGTAGGTTGAATTCCAAGGTGATGGCAACCGTTGCTTTTCCCCCTTTAGTGGTGCTGTTCAGCACTGCCAAATTCCCCTCGACTTTTAAACTAATCCACAGACCTCAGATGCACATGGTAAGTTCTCCCAAAATGACAACGTAGTAGAATGATAAGTTTTTCTGCACAAGTTTAATTTTAACATACTTCTCAAGTGAAAATAAAATAAAGCTAAATCTATTTTGCTCGTAAGTCTAGACACAAAACAGAGAATACAGAGTGCAATTTATTTCCATGTGTAAAGGGCAGCAAATTGGAATGTTGATAAATTTGTATTAATTCTCCACATCACTGCTGGGTATGAAAAATAAATTACACACTCAGAGTTCTACTTATTATTTTTTTTAAAATAATGGAGAAGGTTGAAGACATCGGTAAGCCATGGATACCACTGACCTGCCACCCCTCTGTCATAATTATTTTAAAACGTGGATAAGACTTCATTAACTTGGAATAAAAGAAACTATTTGGGGGGAGGTAACAATTAAACACAATTTGCTAAATACTATTGGGTTCCCCAAAAAAAAGTCATGATATATTTTTCTATGTTCTCCTATGGAAAAATGCAGCATAACTTTTCCAAGAACCCAATATGAAGGTTTTTATTTTCCCATCAGTCTAGATCAGGGTTTCTCAATGTGAGCAGTCTCGATATTTCGTGCCACGTAATTCTTTGTTGTGAGTGTCCTGTGCACTGCAGAGTAGACAGAGTACACAGAGTGGTCCTGGGCACTGCCTCCTACACAGCGGTTTTCAGTAATAACCTCCTTTCAGACATGAGCACCAAAAACGTCTCCACATATTACTGCCCAGTGTCTCTTGGGGGCATAAAAATATCACCCCTAATTGAGAATACTGGCCATTATGAATAAACAAACCATAGGAAAGTTGGAAGTCTATCAGTTAGTCAGTTAGTAATTCATGAATTTCTCTAACATTTACAGAGCACATTGCACGAGGCAGCAATGGGCAGACTACAGAAAACAGAACATGAAACAAGACACTGCCCTCCTCTTCTCCTGCCATGAAAAGGCATGCGTTTTGCAGGAAACAGACAAGCGGCAAATGTTGCAAACCCAAAATACCATGGCAGAAGGACCCAGGTGGCATTGGAAGAGTGGACTACTTAGAAACTCTCATGCAAAGCCACTGGGGGCTCTGAAACTGAGGCTACTGAGACCCGCCTAACCTGTATGCCAGAAAGCATTGCCCGACTGCTTATCCACGCGATCAGAAGGTAAGCCTGGAGTCCTAGCATAGTCACTAAGCTGTAACTGTATCCTAGGGAATGACTGAAAAGGAACGAAGAGAAGAGAGTGGGGCTCTGAGAAAGGACTGTGGGACAATGAAGGGTCATTGATGGGTGTGTGGAGGGCTTGGGATACCCGAAGAAGAAAGAATCAAGAAAGAATGGGTCTTCCTGTGCCAGCTTTGATGAGGTGTAGATGGTGACCTCAGATAACCCTGAAGGGGGGAAAAAAAGAGTCTGAATGGAGAGATCACTGATGGGAATTGGAAGTCTTGGGAATCCATTCTCTCTGGCCAAAAAAATAAATAGTAATTTCACCAGGGCAAAATCAATATTTGCATCATACAAATTACTGAGGTATTCCAACAGAAAGAAAAATCTCTAAGAAGCGATCATTTTTATAAACCAAGTAAGTTGAATTTACAAACTTGTGAAATCACTTGCTCAGCATTCCAATTTTTTAGTGAACTTGGTAAAAAAAAAAAAAACACAATTCTTTCATCTGAAACCCATTGTTACATTGAAATTACAGAGCTAATAGGTTGAGTGTTTTGTTTACCCTGCCAGAGTGTTTGAGCACTCACCAGAGACAGAGAAAGGAAGAACCCACCACTCCACAGGGCCTGGTCACGCTACAATCCCTTTTCCTCCATTTCTCCATCCTGTTAGGATTTGGGGCACATGCACACATGTGCCTGGCATGTTTTTCAAACTGCTTTTTTCAAAGATTTGAACTACACGGTTGGCCATGGGGGATCCAGTTCCCTTAAGCACTAGACCATGGGGCCAAGTTCTTAAACTTTCTTTACTGTCTATTGTTCTCTTAAACACTGCCCTCATTAACAACATTAACACAAAATAAATCTGAGTACCAGGAGAGGTTTGAACTCATCATCTACGCTCATGCTGGATATTCAGCTTTCCTGAAGAAGGAAAAGAAGGCTCTGAAAGGAAGGTCGCTTACTCGGAAGATAGGTCGCTTACCTATCTTCCTAAGAAGTCAGGGTGTCCCCTCAGCAAGAAGGAGTTTTACGTGAGACCCCAGGCACCGAGATGCAGAGCTGGAATTCTCCCATGCTCTTGCACCTTACGGTCTCATGGTCTGTGAGTAGCTTGCCCAAGTTACAGCTCGTCGAACCTTCAACGCTGACTTCGTTCCAGCACCCCATTCTGGTTGCTTTTCCAGGGAAATCCAATTCATGCATTTAGGATTTAACTGTATTCTCAACTCTTACTATTTAATTTTGTATTCTCAATTCTTTATAGATGCTTTCCGTTAGAGAAACCACCAAACTTTTTTCTTTGTTTCTTTAGGTTCTGGCCTTAGAACATGTACACTCACCAGAGAGAGAGGGAAAATGAGAAATCATAGCCATGCCACAATCCCTTCTCGTCCATTCTCCTCCTAGGATTTTGGGTACACATGCACATGCACCTGATGTGAATTTCAAGCTGACAGGTCCTGGACTTGAACCATGGTTGGCCATATGGGAGTCCAGCACCTTAACCACCTCACCACCTGTTGGTCCTGAGAAACCAGCAATCTTAGAGTCATCCAAATGCCCTCTGAATTTTCTGTCTCTCTCAAGGCTGTGCTTTGTTTTATATCACAACCGAAATGTCAGGTTAAAGACAAGCGCACAGTAAACTTAATTTTCCACAAGTTAAATATGAGGTGCCTGAATAATTTTCAAAATGCCACTCTACAGAGTTCATTGCCCATAAAGTGCTAAAATTTAATTTTTGGTTAATATATGTATGGATTGTTTAAAATTACACAAAAAAAAACTTAAAAAAAAAGAATATCACATGATTTTCAGGTTCCTATTTATGATAGAGTTGGTCTTCCAGCTGAGATTAGGAAGAGAAAAGAAAATAAAAGAGGTAGATGCAGAATGCAGAAGACAATGGGTGCAGTTTTGGACATGTTGAGTTTAGAAAGAACTGCAAAAAAATCAATAAATCATTGTTTAACTTGTTTTGCTCTAGGGCATGTGCATTTGCTGGAGAGAGTAAGAAAGGTGAGAACTCACCCCCACCCCAGGAGGGCATGGTCATATTACAATCCCTTCTCCTCCTTTCTCTTCTTGGGATTTTGGGCATGCATGCACATGCATCTGGCATGAGTTTCAAGTCACTGGGTCTGGGATTTGAACCACAGTCAGCCATGTGGGAGTACAGTGCCTTAGCCACTACGCTATCTGCTGGCTCCAGTACTTTACATTTTTAAAATACCCATTCCTTCTTTCTGGGTATTAAAAATAGTAGAATATGGGGACCAGCAGTTAGAGTAATGGCTATATTGCTGGACTCCCATGTAGTCGACCATGGTTTGCATCCCAGACCCAGTGGCTTAAACTCACGCCGGGCACATGTGCATGCGTGCCCAAGATCCCAAGAGGAGAATGGAGGAGAAGGGATTGCGGC
>NW_006159697.1:2205356-2212913 GCF_000334495.1 Tupaia belangeri chinensis
TGGTAAGCGCATGCACCCTAAAGAAAAAAAAAAAAAAAAAAAAAAGAAAAGAAAAAGAAAAAGAAAAAGAAAAGAAAAAATCTCTCAAAAAAAAAAAAAGAAAGAAAGAAAGAAAGAAAAAATAGTAGAATATGACCCAGGGTGGTGATGTAGCCAATAGCAAACTGAACTGCAGTGCCAAAAGCCACATGGCCACCTGCAGATGTGAATCCCCAGAGTGGCCTGAAAACATGGCTGCCCCTATGCATGGATCCCAGATCCTCAGGAGCTGCTTGGAAAACCAAGGAAAGGCGATCATAACATCACAGGACCCTGTCGAGGAGGATACTTCTGTTTCCTCTCTCTTACGCACATGTGTGTGCTCTCTTTCAAGAATAAAATAAATGAGGAAAAACACAGTCGACCCGGTCCATGGCCCCGTGGTTAAGAGAGCCAGGTCCCACATGGCTGACCGCAGCTTGCATCCTGACTCCGGCAGCCTGAAAGTGTGGCGGTGTGCCACAGACCCTAACAGGAGGGAGACACGGGGTAGAGGGGAGAGTGCTGTGGCCTTATCTCACTGGGGGAGCTTCTTCCCTATACCTCTCTGTCTTTTTGCGGTGTGTGCACATGCCCTCTGACAAACACTAAGAAATGAGGACCTAATTTAAAATAGTTCTTAAAAAGAAAAACACAGTAGAACCAAGTCATACCACAAAATTACCTATTTGAAAATCTAATGATGTACTCCCAAAAGAATTGAGAACTAACCCCCTCTCCAACTAATGAAAGCTCCATGACAAACTTGCAGACCGCACTAGCCAAGGAAATAAATAGGAGTTCATTGGGAAGAGAAGGGGACTGACTTAGAAGTACCCACCCAGTGCCCTCTGTCAGAGAACACACTCGAGAGTCAGCGACTGCTCTCGTGAACGCTCCGAATTTGGAGAGGAGCCTCTACTGACTGAACAGGAAAAAAGTTTGCCAGAGGTCAAATGTGGGCCTGAGCTCTGCGGGGCCACGCCATGATGGGGAGGACAGGGTCTGTGCAGACCGAAAAGACTTCACTGCACTGGTCTGGGTGGATCAGGCATCACCCCTAGGAGGAGGCAGAACACACACCAGCCTGAGATAGTTACAGATTCCCGGGGAGCTCTGAACCAGGATTCTGTGGCAGACTACCCAGAGCTAGAGCTGAGCACGCTCCATCCCTCCAGGTCCACAGCCTTTAATAAAATGCACAGGCCAGAGCCCTCCACCTCGAGCTCAGGAAAGAAAATGAACAAACAAACAAACAAACAAACAAACAACAAAAAAACACAAACCCTTAATTTCAGAGCAGCTATAAATAAAAAGTGTTGAAATCAAGCACAGGTTAAGACGAAAGCTATAACCTGACCACAGTGCAAAGTTAATATAGCAAGGATTAAATAAAGGGGGACGAGGGGCGAGGAGTGGAGACAGAGAGACAGAGGGAGGTGTCTGGCACCCCATCACTGGGAGCACCGCAGTTTTCTACGTTATAACTGGCCTTGGCTTCCCCAGGGCGCCCCGGCACTCAGCTCCAGAACCATACAAAAGCTATCTGCACTCTAGAGGAGGAAAAATAGTTCTACTTCTATCCTTCTACTTTTAGCAGAGACCCCCTTGGAACAAAACAGAGACTAACCACAGAGAAACTCACTATTTGTTAGCACGTACATTTCATGTACACAAAGGAGACACCGGAGGAACGGGGAATGTACGGAAGTCTCAAAAAGCCTTCAACTCCGGCAAATGGAGCATTTCCACAACCTACAACACGATTTTGGAGACGTGACAAGACAAAGGGGAAGAACCTTGAGTCTCCATGAGTGGCACACGAGGGACCGCACATAAATGGGAACCCGACAGCAGACAAAAGCTTGTCGATGAAGTTTGTCACGGAGCGTTCTCTGGTGCTGGCTCCAGGCTGAAAATGGCTGATGTTGTCTTAGGGGACCAGCCTTTGTCTTCCTTGGTGGGTGGTTGGAGAGGGACACCTCTGTGAATTGATGTCCTGCCTTTAGACAAATAAGAGAGCTTTTATGGTTTTTTTTGTTGTTGTTGTTTCAGCTTCCCAAATGCCTCTAGCTCAAAATAACTTTTATTCCAAAGTAGCATGTATTGAGGTAGTATTCTGATACCCTTCACAACCATAATACTGCATATAATAGAAAACATGAAATTATATATATATAATATATATATATATACCCCAGCGGCTTGCTTTCTCACTTTCTCTCTCTCTTGCTTGCTCTGTCCCTCGCTGGTCAAATTAAATAAATAAGCAAAGTGAAATAAAATATTTATTTAAAAAAATACAAATTAGCATACAGTAAGTAATCAGTAATCAGTGAATGTATGTTGAACTAAAAACTGTATTTTTTGCTATAAGGTACAAGCAC
Organism: Tupaia belangeri chinensis; assembly: GCF_000334495.1. Lineage (NCBI taxonomy): Eukaryota > Metazoa > Chordata > Mammalia > Scandentia > Tupaiidae > Tupaia > Tupaia belangeri. Next base: position 2,207,762 of record NW_006159697.1, read on the forward strand.
TCGGCAGAGAAACAGAGTGACTGAGAGACAGAAAGTGAGAAAGCACCCCCCACGGGGGAGCGCCGTGCCACAATCCCTTCTCCTCCATTCTCTTCTTGGGATTTTGGGCTCAAACACGGATATGCCTGATGTGAGTTTCAAGCCGCCAGGTCCTGGACTCAAACTGCAGTTGGCCAAGTGGGAGTCAAGCACCTTAAACCACTATGCCACCTACTGGGACTAAAGACTTTCACAGCAATATTTTTAGAGTTTACTTAAACATTCAGCTATATAGGAAAAGCATGATGACTGGGTAATAGGCCAACGGAAAAGCTCTTTGTTCTTGCTTTAATATATATATTATATATATCCGATGCAGATATGGATGAGACAGATTCTTCTCTAGAAGGTTGGAAGGACAGGTGCAGAAATGACAGAATATTCTTAGTTAAACTGTTCCACTAATACTGATGTGTAAACCAAGCCCACTGTCCAACACATTCACTCCCTTATTCACTTATTCACTAGATGTTTCCTGAGTGCTCGGCATGTACAAGGCACTGTGACTACGAAGGAGAGAGAGCGATGACCAAAATGAAGCACTTCATTTACTGGACGTAGAGGACTTGTAAGTGAGGGAGAGGTGAGTGCACTGAAGAACAATAAAGCAAGGTAAGGCGAGGTAGGATGCCATCTGAGGTACTTCAGACAGGGAGGCGCTGAGGTGTAGACAGCTCTTCCCAATGCTGGGTGGTCTGAACGGAAACAGCCGACATTCCCTTTCCATGAGTGTTTCTGAAATGAAGGCTTCCCTGGAGGGAAGCTTGCTCCTTGGCACAATGATTCCGTAAGAAATGTTTGCTTGGGGATGTTTCAACATTTCCTTTCTTTAGCATTCGCGGTATTCTCTTCCATCCTCATTCTTCCAAACCCTGCATGCCAACCATAGCCTGCACTTGCTAGGATAGGACAAAGGCGTTCTCGGGAAGAATACCACCTCTGCTGTAGGGAGGACAGTAAATTCCTGGGTTCCATTATCTTGGAAACAAATGCCTCACTTTGTTTTTTGTTTATTCATTCATGTATTTATTTATTTATTTTGACATAGGGTGCATACAGACACCAGAGAGAGACAGAAAAGGAAAATGAGAAACCACCTTTGCAAGGGGCATGACCATGCTGCCATCCCTTCTCCTCCATTCTGCTCTCAGAATTTTGGGCACACATGCACATGCACCCAGCATGACTTTTCAAGTCACCAGCTCTGGGACTCCAATCATGGTTGATAATACAGAAATCCAGCACCTTAACCACCACGCCACCTGCTGGCCCTGAGAAATGCTTCAGTTTTTAATACCCCACAGGGGTGTTTGAATTTCAATAGCTCCAACCACAGCAGCAAGAACACAAACCAAATGAAACAACAATTAGCCACACAACAATATTGCTCTTTGGTTAAGGCTAAGCACGTCACATGCATTAGTTAGAGGTGTCCAAGTGAGGTTTAATGCACAGTTCACAGATGAGCTGACAGAACAATTTCATGTGTCGCTCAAGGCCACATAGCAAATACATGACAATGTCAAACTAAACGTGATTCCAGATCGTAACTACTACATTCCTGAAAATGACACTGAATCACATACACTCAGAACTGTTGACGTGCAAATCCCAGAATATAAGGAGAGAAGAGTATTTCAACAGCATCATCTACATACAATACTTTGGAATTAAAACCACACAGAAGAGATGGACAGTCACCCAAAGAAGTATCAGGCATCAGAAAGCCAAAAGGTTAAGCTGGGTTTTCTCAAAGTGGAGCACATGTCTAATACCCTAGCTTATTAACAGAAGCATTTCTCACTGTAGATATTGTACGTAATCCTCAGAAAAAGGTTTGCTCCTTACCAGAAGAAACTATTTTAAAACAAAGTTGGTATTTTACGAGAGTCCTGGGAATAACTCAAAATGTACATGGAGGAAATTTTCTCCCAACAATTAATCAAGATTTCAGAAGGTACCTGGTTAACGAGACATTAAAAGCGTCAGATAATTTTCAATGCCATATTAGAATACACAAACAGGGAACCAGCAGTTAGCGTAATGGCTATGTCAGTGGACTCCCACGTAGTTGACCACGGTTCACATCCCAGACCCGGTGGCTTAAACTCACGCTGGGTGCATGTGCGTGCGTGCCCAAGATCCCGAGAGGAGAATGGAGGAGAAGGGATTGCGGTGTGGCCATCCCCCCTGGGGGTGATTTCTCGCTTTCTGTCTCTCTGTCTCTCTCTGACGAGCGCACGTGCCCTATAGCAAAAACGTCTCCAAAAGAACACACACACACACACACACACAGTAACCTCCCCTTTCCAAGTGAACCTAGTTCTCAGGTAAAGTAATATTAGACAATTCTGGGTGAAGTAGAATCGTAAGCCTTTCCCGAGTTCAGGAATCTCACAGATTTTACAATATACTCAGGTGAATTCTGACTCTCTGTGGATGGCATCTAGCATGCAGTGCTGCCCACATTTACATGACCCTTCTCTCCCCAAACATGGCTTCACACTGTTTTTCCAAACGGTGAACAATTGCTAGGCTGTGATATGAAGCCAGTCTCCTTTGTTTTCATCGCTCAGCAACTTCATACATGTATAATAAAAACATGGGATGCGCCCCGAGTTACCAGATTTCACATATAAGAACAGAGGCTCTATCAGTCACCTACATCGAGGTAAATAAGAAATCTTGCTTAGTAGACGTGGGTCCAAGGCTTAAATAAGGAAGTCGTTCATCGGAAACTCAAATTTAACTGGGTATCCTGCATTGCAACCCCCCAATTCTAAACCCTTTAGAAGAAGATGAAAGAGCTGTGGTGTTCAGTGCACAAAAGTGGAAATTTAAGATACCTTGAGTTGGGGCAGGCAGACACCCATGTACCAGCACCGCTCTGAACACGTCAACACCTCCCCTTAGCCCCCGAACTGTCATTGCATTGTGGCTTCTCCGTTGACATTACTCTTAACTACATCATTTCACCAGTTTTAATTTTTTTTCCTCTTTTTGGAGAGGTTTTTGCTATAGGGCGTGTGTGCTCGCCAGACAGACAGACAGAGACAGAGAGACAGAAAGCAAGAAATCACTCCCCCAGGGGGGATGGTCATGCCGCAATCCCTTCTCCTCCATTCTCCTCCTGGGATCTTGGGCACACATGCACACGCACCCGGTGTGAGTTTAAGCCACCGGGTCCGGGACTTGAACCACGGTCGACTACGTGGGAGTCCAGCGACATAGCCATGACGCTAACTGCTGGTCCCACCAGTTTTAATTTTTTTTGTACTAACGTCACGCAGTCAGTTCTGTCCTTAATGAGAAGAAATCAACCATGCAGGAATTTATTGGGTAATGGCGAATTAGGTACTTAAAAAGTTTCTTTTTCCACTATGAAACTGCTCCTTAGAGAGACCAGACATAGGTGATAAACTCCAGGAAGACTTGTGGCTGGGTATTCTCTCGTGTACGCGCAGGACGGCTTTGCACCGCAGGTATTCATACTTCTCAGACCTTGCCTTGCTCGCAGTGACTAACACATCATTATTTTTCCTAAGTAATGAAACGCTGGGAACCCTGCCAAATGTTATCTTAACAGATGCTATTTTATCATCTCAGTGAAGCCCGTCATTTTTCACATCCTGGTAATTATATTTCCGAGTTCGGATTCACGCTGAGGACGGCGAGCTGCTGTTACAAAAATAGACGGCAGGAGCAGCTCGGCCCGATCCCTCCGCAGGCCGGGCGCGGGCTGCAGCCACCTCGCCTGCAGTTTGGTGTCTGGGAATCCGCTGTGTCCCATTTTGTGCCTCATTTCAAATCACCTTTTCACTCATGCCCCACGCCGTCTTGCCTGTGGGGAATCATTAAGCTCTAGGTTTCCTTCAGGGAAGATGAACTTAATGCAAATATTCTGAAATGTGCGGGGGAAAGAACCATAGGTTCTATTTCATTAGTTGCTCATTCTTGAATTACACCATTGTAGCATCCCTAAAGAACTCCAATAGCATAAAAGGGCAAGTTTATTTATTTTTATTTTTTTCATGGAGAGGTTTTTGCTATAGGGCACGTGTGCTCGCCAGAAAAGACAGAGAGAGACAGAGAGACAGAAAGCAAGAAATCACCCCCCACAAGGGTTGGCCACACCAAATCCCTTCTCCTCCATTCTCCTCTCGGGATCTTGGGCATGCACGCACATGCGCCCAGCGTGAGTTTAAGCCACCAGGTCCAGGACTCGACCACGGCTGACTACGTGGGAATCCAGTGACATAGCCATTATACCAATTGCTAGTCCCAAGGGCAAGTTTATTTTAAAAGGTTTCATAAGGGATCAGGCAGGTGGCATGGTGGTTAGAGGTGCTGGACTCCTACGTGGCTGACTGGTTCAAGTTCCAGACTTAGTGGTTTGCTTTCTCGTTTTCCCTCTCTGTCTCTCTTTGGTCAGATTTAAAAATAATAGCAATAAATAAAGTTAAATAAAATGATTCTTAAAAATATGTTTGCTGGAAATTGTAATAGTTCATATTTATCTAATCTTCCTTTAATAAGTTGAGACCTGAATCCAGCCAGTCTGGAGGTACAACAACCCCCTTCCTTCAGTTCTATTAGTTTCTTTAATGGACCAGCACGTTCCCAAAAAAGAAAACCTTGGCTATTCATAGGCCAGTGCTCCTGAGGCCAAATGGAATATTTGATTCAATGTCAAGGGGATTCATAAAACATGCCAACGTAGTCCCAAGTTGGCCTAGACGGGGGCGGGCGCTCATGGGTACTTAGGTAACCTGGTTCGTGTTCTTTCCTGTGATGGGGGAAGAACTTCTGGGATGCGCACAGTCCGGGCTGTCCATCACTGGGCTTGGAAGAGGCCCAAAGGAACACCCATTCTCAGGAGGGGAACCACAAGTGACAGCCATTTCTCATTCTCAGCTCCATGCACAACGAAGAGCAGGTTCTTTTACTGTAACGGCAAGATCAGTGTAGGTAAAGTCACCTTTGGTAGGAGCTTGTGTTTTTCAGCTCTTTCTAGACCACAGGTCCCCACTGTGAGTTCCCATTACACAGACAGCAAAGGACCCTGTGTGTCTGGGCATCAGAGCTCTTTAAGGGGTGGTGGTGGGGGGGGGGG
>NW_006159697.1:2213326-2221822 GCF_000334495.1 Tupaia belangeri chinensis
GGGGGGGGGGGGGGGGGGGGGGGACGGAAACAAAAGCCAAGTGACAAAGGTTGAATGGGTCAGAGACACAAGAACAGTTGGAATCATTCAATTAGCACGGTTGACGGTGTGTTCATTTGCTTCCTGTATGTGTTCTGAAAACTGCTAGGATGTTTTCAGTAGCTCGCCTTTAGAACTGGCTGCCGGGGCTGACCGGAGAGCATTCTAATCTGGGAAAGCCCTCTGAAGCGTGGGTTATGGTAGAGACTTAGGACCCGACACAGAAAGCATCCTCTTCCCTTTCTGTATAATTAAGGTTTCCAAAGGGAGGCATCCGTGTGCAGTGCGGGGACTCACAAAGCAAAGAGATGACCCCTGTAGGGCAGGCAGTTACGGGGAAGAGATGACGACGGAGGTCTTTGAATTCGAGACACTCAGTTGAGAAGCAGGTGGAGATAATGAGTACAGCAATTAAATCCCTGATGAAGTGGAAGAGGAAGGAGGCAGCATTTCTCTCCCCGTAAGGCCAAGGAGACGGACGAAGCTCCAGTTTTTGCCAAAGCGTGTGGGTTTTGATCCTAGAGAAGCACAAGTTCTTTGTCCTAATAAACGAACAGACTTTGAAGTGTTTATAATGGAAACTTTTCCTATACTCTAACATTCAAAAAGCTTTCTCTCTTCTCCTTTTAATTTTTCTCTTCTGAATCCGATGATACCCAAAGACAAGTGGTTATTCTGCATATGTATGAACTTGCATTTAATACATACTCGTCTGCAAATACGACCCTTTATATAGTCTGAAATAAAATAGGTATGAGTCATGGCAATGTTGAAAACTCAAGGAAACAAGGCTATTTTTGGCCTGAACATACTAGTTCCAAACTAAATTGTATATGTGAAAATGAAAGATTTATGTAGTAGCTACAAAAGCTATACGAAAATACACTCTATCAATTAGATGTATATATAGCCATAACATATAACCGATGTAAAATATAGCCATATGTATGTATATATATAAATGATCTATCTACCATTACAGCACTAAATACGACAAGCAATGTGTTATTCATCCTTTCCAAGACTAAATACTTCATTGAAAAAAAAAGCTGATTTCATTTGGAGCATTTGATTCTTCTCAGATTTATAAATTTCAGTCCTAAAAACATTCATACAGGGGCCAGCAGGTGGCACAGTGGTTAAGGCACTGGACTTCCACATGGTCAACAGCAGTTTGAGTCCCGGACCTGGCTGCTTAAAACTCACACCGGGAGCATGTGCGTGCATGCCCTAAATCCTGAGAGAATGAAGGAGAAGGGATTTCAGTGTGGCCATCCCTGCTGGGCAAGTGATTTCTCACTTTCTGTCTGTCTCTCCAGCGAGTGCATCATGTGTTCTATAGTAAAAACATCTCCAGAAAAAATAAACAAAAATAAAAACAAAACGTTCATACTTTGGGCAAATACTTTTAGGGAGCTTTTGTATATAAATATATGGATACTATCTGGCCATCCAGATGCCTCATTTTGGGATGAAAGTCAGTCAGTAGTTTCAACCAAAAGGTTTACTGTGGTAAAAAATACTGAAGAAAAGCTGTATCTGAGCTGAATGAAAAAATTGTAGCAAAGAGGGAACCAGCAGTTAGCGTAATGGCTATGTCGCTGGACTCCCACGTAGTCGACCGCGGTTTGCATCCCGGACCCGGTGGCTTAAAACTCACGCCGGGTGCTTGTGTGTGCGTGCCCAAGATCCCGAGAGGAGAATGGAGGAGAAGGGATTGCGGTGTGGCCATCCCCCCTGGGGGGTGATTTCTCACTTTCTGTCTCTCTGTCTCTCTCTGTCTGTCTGGCGAGCGCACGCGCCCTATAGTGAAAATCTCTCAAAAAAAAAAAATGTAGCAAAGAAAACAGCCTTTATTTTATAACTTGCTCAGTAGTTTGTAACCCAGTACTTAGGGTTACCGTTACTTATGAGATCATCAAAACTCTAGATACAGGAAAAATATCTGGATACAGGACATATGTAATTGATTTTTCAAAATCATCATTTGGGCATATAATATCACCCATTATTCCCTTTTGATCATAAAGTATAAAGTGTTCATTTGTAAGAAGGCGAAACCTTGGGACCAGCAATTAGCGTAATGGCTATGTCGCTGGACTCCCATGTAGTTGACTGTGGTTCGAGTCCCGGACCCAGTGGCTTAAACTCATGCCGGGTGCGTGTGCGTGTGTTCCAAAGATTCAGAGAAGAGAATGGAGGAGAAGGGATTGTGGCGTGGCCATCTCCCCTAGGAGGTGATTTCTTACTTTCTGTTTCTCTGTCTCTGTCTTTCTGGCGAGTGCATGCACCCTATAGCAAAAAAAAACAAACTCTGAAAAAAACAAGGCTACATCGTCTACACATTGCGTCCAGGATCCCACCTGCCTTAACACAAGAGGTTATATTGTGGCAGACCCCTACCATGAGCAGTCTCCGAGGTATTAACAGAGCCTTGACCTGGGCGTTGAAGACTGGCTGCTCCCTGTCCCAGTTATCACACTTGCACCTCGCAGCTCAGAACGCATCCTTCTTTGTTCTACTTTGCGATTCTCAGAGCGGGGACCCTTAAGTGTCTCTCCTTCAGCAGTATGCACATGTCCACCTTGGTCAGTAGACAGTGGGAGAGACACTGCAGATAGAAGGGGTCTGCCCCTCCTGGTTCCTGGGAAGCCCCTGCTCTTTAGCTCCAAGACAGGGTTCCAATGGTATGCACAGGACACCCAGCGGTGCTCCCCCTCCAGCAGTTCTTGTTCATCCCTCCCAGCCCACAGATCTCTGTACCAGCCTCAACCCACTGAACTGTGGACCAGGTCTCTTCAGGACAAACCAATACACTGAGCCACCTCCGGCAGGCTGCAGCCACAACTTCTCTGAGGAGGTCTAAATCCCAGCTCTGGGGAGGAGTCACCCTCTCAAATTTATTCTAGGGCTGGCCCCATTGCCTGTTAGTTAAGGGAACTGGATTCCCCATGACTGACCTTGTGGTCCAAGTGCCAGCCTAGTATCCTGAAAAACTAATGGATTTCTGTGCACGCAAGCCCAAAACCCCATCATGTTGGAGAAATGGAGAAGGGAGTGTGGCATGATCACACTCCATTGGGAGATGGGGGGTACTTTCTGTTCCCTCTCTGTCACTGGTGAGTACACATGTCTATTAAATAACTGCTGCTTTTTTTTTTTCATTCTTTTTCATGGCTAGAGGGCACAAGAGAGAGTGAGAGAGAAAGAGAAAGCTCCCCCAATGGGACATGGTCATACTATAATCCCTTCTCTCCTGTCTAGATTTGGGGCATACATGCACATGCACCCAGCATGTTTTTCAAACAGTAGTCAGACAGGCAGGGTCTGGTTCTATTTAGCCACTAGGCCATGTGTTTCTTTGATACTTGTTTCTTAAAGTGAGAAAGCAGTGGATGACGAAATAGAAAAATAAAACTTCTTTCTGCTTTTGTTCAAGTGGTCTCTCCATGACATTGTCATCCTTTTAAAAGAGTTGCAGAAAACAATGACAGAAAAGGTCTTGATAGACTTCTACAACAATTTGTGGAAACTAAGCACACTTAGGTGGTAAAGATCTTTTTCCTCCCCACCTCCCTTTCCATTACCTCCTTTCTGCCTGGAAGAAAGAAGTGATGCTTGGCTCTGCAGGACCTGGGTGAAGGTGACAGGGATGAAAGCCACCTTGTAGGAAGCAGGCAAGAGAAACATGGAAGGATGGTAGGTCAGGATGGCATGGTTCCATGGGCATCTCCACCTTGGAAGACCTCTCTTCAGATGCTCCGTTACATAAGAAGCATATCCCTCGTTCATTAATTTCACTTTAGTTGCATTTCTTTGTGGCTTTATCCACCTTATTCTATTGGATCATTGGAAAAGTCGTGACACATTTTTGCATAGAAAACCAGAAAAATAGGTCATGACTTTTCTGATGACCCAACAGTCAAAGCAATCTTCAATGAAAAGCTCTTCCATGTTGCGAGAAGCCACAGGATAACCTTCCTATCCACCTGCTTCCCTTCTTCATCAGTGCACTCCTTTCCTTCTTCAATCATTGTCGTTTGACAGACCCGATCCATCCTGTCCTTTTCAACTTCTCTTGACCCTAGCAGCGAATGTGTTGCCAGTGCCTCCTGACTCCACCACGACAGTTTTCCTAATTCATGCTTTCTTCCATTAGCAGATACATACTACTACTTTGATCCTCCCTAATCCTATCAACGCCTAGGACAAACATCTCCAGTTAGTCCTTGTCTCTGCCCACGACTTCTACATGAGTGAGCTCTCCATCATGACATGCTCTTCCCGGTTGGCACCTTTTACTGTGACTTTTCTTTTAGGATGTGTGTTTTCTTGTGAGCTACCTAACACACTTCATAGTCGAGAGTTACATAAAATGTGTCCAAATTATGCAATGGGATATGACTCTGCAGCAAAGACGAACACTTGCTGGTACACATAACAACATAGCTGAACCTCCCAAGCAGCGTGACAATGAAGGATGATGGACGCAGATAACTACATTCTCTATGACTGCATCCATAGGAAATTTGAGAAAAGGCAAACTTATGGGAAAGAAAGCTGATCAATGGCTGCTAGGGCCAGCAGGGGCAGAAAGGAATTGACTAAAAAGGAAGACAAGTAAACTTGGGGGTGGCGGTGGGGGTGGGCTTATGGAAGTCTTCTAAAACTTGACTGTCATTATGGCTGGAGAAATGTGTTCATATACCAAAACTCACTGACTGAACACTTAAGATGAATGAATTTTGTTGAGTGAAAAGTATACCTAATATTTCAACTTAAAAAAAAGTCATTAAAAGTTTAAGAAGAGGTTGGATGGTAGCGCAGTGGTAAAAAGCAATGCCATCCAGGGTTGAGCCATGTGAGAAGGTTCTAAGTTCACATACGATGACCTACTTCAGTAACCCAGGCACACACACACCCGTCATCCAGGGCTGGCTAAAGTGGTATTAGACAGTCATCTGGCTTATATAAAAGATCCATCAAAATTCTTTTAAATAGCTATTTTGAAAACAAAAACATCAGAAATGTTTGGGGAAAATCAATCTTCATAATACATATCAAGTTAAACATTCCTCCTTTGGACATGGAATAGTCATCCAGAGATTTTAAAATGACATAAATATCTAATTAGATTGAGGCAAATTTCGTCATAGTATATTCTATAAGGGCATTCATTAGTCCCATTCACAAGGGCTCTACCCTCAAGACCTAATCACCTCCCAAAGACCCTACCTCCTACTAGCATTATCTTAGGAGTTAGAATTTTGTTTTGTTTTTGAGAGAGATTTTTGCTTTAGGGTGCATGTGCTCTCCCGAGACACAGAGAGAGACAGAGAGATAGAAAGCAAAAAAATATGCCCCCCCAAGGGGGATGGCCATGTCATAATCCCTTCTCCTCTATTCTCCACTCAGAATTTTGGGCACACATACAGACACTCCTGGTGTGATATTTAAGCCACCAGGTCCGAGACTTGAACCATGGTCGACTGTGTAGGAGTCCAGCAATGTGATCATTATGCCATTGCTAGTCCCAAGAGAGAGAGAATTTTAATATACGAATCTGGGGAAGCCAGAAACATTCAGTCCGTAGAAGGAGAGGAGATGCAGATCAAACAAGATGGACCATGGTATGTGTATTTGGAAGTCAGGTCATAGAAAGCTCACTACATGTACTAGCATGCTATTTTCTGGCTTTTCTCTCTGTTTAAACCTTTTCGTCCTAATAGTAATGTTTGTAAAAACCAAAGACATGTACGAGCCCCTTGTATCTCCTGTATTCAAAATTACTCATGCTTTTATGTCTTTAGTTAACTGACTCAAACTGATCTTCATCGTTGTCACCCATTTCTATTTTCAAATTCTATATACATTATTTTTTTAAGAAGTTTCTGCTATAGGGCACATGCGCTCGCCAGACGGAGAGAGAGAGAGACAGAGAGACAGAAAGTGCTCTCCCGAGACACAGAGAGAGACAGAGAGATAGAAAGCAAAAAAATATGCCCCCCCAAGGGGGATGGCCATGTCATAATCCCTTCTCCTCTATTCTCCACTCAGAATTTTGGGCACACATACAGACACTCCTGGTGTGATATTTAAGCCACCAGGTCCGAGACTTGAACCATGGTCGACTGTGTAGGAGTCCAGCAATGTGATCATTATGCCATTGCTAGTCCCAAGAGAGAGAGAATTTTAATATACGAATCTGGGGAAGCCAGAAACATTCAGTCCGTAGAAGGAGAGGAGATGCAGATCAAACAAGATGGACCATGGTATGTGTATTTGGAAGTCAGGTCATAGAAAGCTCACTACATGTACTAGCATGCTATTTTCTGGCTTTTCTCTCTGTTTAAACCTTTTCGTCCTAATAGTAATGTTTGTAAAAACCAAAGACATGTACGAGCCCCTTGTATCTCCTGTATTCAAAATTACTCATGCTTTTATGTCTTTAGTTAACTGACTCAAACTGATCTTCATCGTTGTCACCCATTTCTATTTTCAAATTCTATATACATTATTTTTTTAAGAAGTTTCTGCTATAGGGCACATGCGCTCGCCAGACGGAGAGAGAGAGAGACAGAGAGACAGAAAGCGAGAAATCACCCTCTACGGGGGATGGCCACGCCACAATCCCTTCTCCTCCATTCTTGCCTTGGGATCTTGGGCACGCACACACATGAGCCCGGCGTGAGTTTAAGCCACTGGGTCTGGGATGTGAACCGCGGTCGACTACATGGGAGTCCAGTGACATAGCCATTATGTCAACTGCTGGTCCCTATAGAACATTAATTGTATGGTTTAATAATTCCATAACTGACACTGATTTTTTGTCAAAGGTTATTCACTGCCCTAAGTATTATGGATAGAATAACCAATACAACGTGAAGCAGCCATTAGTTGAGCAGGTGCATGCAGGTATGATGGTAAGAGTGGGTGGGTCATTGTAACTGGTGCCAAAATGAAGAGCCAGAATTCAGCAGAGAAGAGACAACATGTGAGTCAACGAACCTCAAGTTAAATCACTCTAGGTTGATGGAGGTTCAAAGCAAACACCCAAAAAAGTGAAATAGCTATATACATTAAATATCAGCTACAATTTAAAAAATTTTTCAAGTAACCAAAGAAATGTGCTTAATTTTGTACTCTACAAATTCACAATGATCTTCAGCCTAATAAAAAGAGATCTAAGAAAACGAAAGAAGTATGCTGGGCAGAATGTGATCATTTTGTTTTTCTTTTGCCAGTGGGAACATGTACTTGCTGGAGAGAGTGAGAGAGATGGGGGTGCAGACTGGGGTGGGCAGCCAGGGAAGCAAGAAAATACCCCGCACGTGGGGAATGGTCCTATTGCAACCTCTGTTCCACCTCTCCTCACTTTTCAGGATTTGGACATGCACACACACACATGCCCAGTTGTTTTTTAACTCAAGCCACCAGGTGCAGGCCAACCGTGCAGCTGCCCATGCAAATCCAGTCACCTTAACCACCGTGCCGTGGGCTGGCCTCCGATGTGATTCTCTTCTGACAATTTGCGGTATCTCAAAACAAAGCAAACTTTAAAGATTTTGTTGTTGTTGTTTACATTTTTCACTGTTAGGAATGCTGTTCAAGTTTGCTCCTTCTTTTTAATACTCAAGGCCTACTGCTCTGAATAAGTTAGAAGAAAATACACTTTGTACTGACTAGTACTGTGTGCTTCTCAGTAAAATATAAAAGAGCCACCCACGCTGTTTTAAATAGCTATTTAGGGGGGAAAAAATGCAGTAATAATGAATAGTCACTCGAATTCTCAGACTGTGAACAAGGATGGAGGACAGATTCATTCCCAGCTGCTGCAAGGTCTCCTGACTTTCCCCCAGTCGTGGCGCGCCATAATGAAGAAAGTGCACTGCACAGATGCCGCCGGCTCCCTGCGGCTGTCAGACTCTGCCGGAATTGACAATGCACCTCGGGGTCTCATGCTGGCAATCAATATGTTGTGAAATTTCTAATGGCTCGATTCCTTTCCAGAGAAAGCCATCACCTATTCAGTTTAATTTGTTGTGATTTGATGATATTGACATGGTCTGAGAATGGGAAGATATACATTTCCTTTAGATTATTAAAAAAAACAAAGTGTAATTTTCCAAACACATCGAAAGCATTTCCTCTCATAAAACCACAGCGCTACTCCCCTTACCACATCATCTTTTGGGGGTCTATTTTTAACTTATTGTAGGCTTCCTTTATGACTTCTGACAAAAACGAACACGAAAATATAAAACCCATTAAGACAAATGTTCACGTACCTGTCACCCCCCCATTAAGAATGCCATGGTTGGGAACCAGCAGTTAGCGTAATGGCTATGTCGCTGGACTCCCACGTAAGTCGACCGCGGTTCACGTCCTGGACCCGGTGGCTTAAAACTCACGCCGGGCGCGTGTGCGTGCGTGTCCAAGATCCTTAGAGGAGCATGG
>NW_006159697.1:2222406-2285845 GCF_000334495.1 Tupaia belangeri chinensis
TTAGTGTAATGGTTATGTCGCTGGACTCCCATGTAGTCAACCACGGTTCGAGTCTCAGACTCAGTGGCTTAAACTCAACGCCGGGCGCATGTGCGTGCGTGCCCAAGATCCCAAGAGGAGAATGGAGCGTGGCCATCCCCCCTGGGGGGTGATTTCTTGCTTTCTGTCTCTCTGTCTCTCTGTCTTTCTGGGGAGCACACACGCCCTATAGCAAAAGCCTCTACCAAAAAAAAAAAGAACGAAAAAGAATGCCATGGTCACATTTAGATCGGATAGTTAGGGTTAAAGGTACTTTCTTGTCTCAGAGAAGAGCTTAAGAACAAGTGATTAAAGTCAAATTAACTGAAAACAAATGAAGACTTTCAGCTTCGCACAAAGGGGACAATTGATGTATTCATATCCTATGAGAGTTTTGCAAATATCCAAAGGATGAATATATCCATTTGTGACTTGAGTGCTTAATAGAAGAAATAAAGTCTCTTTTCAGGAACAGGGATTGTCACAAAATTTCAAATGTCTGCCGGGTGCTGGTTTGAAATGGGCAAGAAAAGGAAAATCATGTGATGTATTTGTTTTTTAAGTTTCTTCTACTTGTTTTCATGATGGGGGACACACAAAGACAGAGAAGCACCCCCACGCCATGACCCATCCCCAGATACAGTTGACCCTGGTCACAGGCACGTGTGAGCACACCCAGGGTGTGCTCAGGGAGGTCCTGGTACACAAACCCAGAACCTTTCCCATGCAAGGCCACTTGTGTCACCACTATGCCACCACTGGTCCAATATTTCTAAGGTGGAGGATGATAAAAAGTTTCTACTGCCCCAGATTTAACTTAAGGAAATAGTATTGTATACACAAGTGAAGTTCTCCTCTTCTTTTTTCTTTTTTTGGAGAGATTTTTGCTATAAGGCACATGCGCTTGCCAAAAGGATAGAGACAGAAAGAGAGACAGAAAGTGAGAAATCACCCCCCACCTCCCAGGGGGAATGGCCACGCCACAATCCCTTCTCCTCCATTATCCGCTGGGGATCTTGGGCAGGCATGCACATGCGCCTGGTGTGAGTTTAAGCCACCAGGTCTGGGACTCAAACGGTGGTCGACTACATGGGAGTCCAGCAACATAGCCATTACGCCAACTACTGGTCCCATTCTCCTCCCAATTCTACAAACCCAGTGGCATCTGACTAGAGGAACATGGTCAAGACAGAAAAGGTCAATATTGCCCAGACCGACTTCTCAGCATCTAACGTGTCTGGGGTTAGGCTATTCTCTCAATCAGGTCTAAAAGGAGCACAGACTTTTATTTCATTTTATTTTATTGTCTCTAAGTCTGATCCTTTGCACTCACCATGTGAAGTTTATAAAGAGGTTTTTGAGTTTGAAAGTCCGAAAGCATGTTGATGAAAAGACCCTACGCAGCCAGCCGCTCACGGTATTAATTTAACTGCTTCATACACTGAATAACTTGTGGGGAAACCTTAGGACAATCTCGCCGTGAGCCATTTGCTCGGGTCTCTGTAGTGCATCCATTCCAGATGAGTGGACAACAACCCTGGGCTCACGCCAAGCAAGTATAAAGGAGAGTGAGTGTGTGTGGATGCATGTGCGTATTAGAGAGGACAGACGTTGGGTTTTCTTTATATTAATACACATTTTCCTCTCCATCCCTGTTCTGACTCGCAGAGGTACGCTGCATCCCACCTACGATAATAATCACCACAGCCACCGCAGCGTACGTATTCCTCCTAAGCTGCTTGCCGCTCTTTATTTTATCTATTGATTTATTCCTGGCTTGTGCATGTGTGAGGAAGGGAGAGACGGGCACGGCCAGCAAGGTCCTCACGTTGCAAGCCAGCCTAGCCTCGGCTGGCCTGGGCCACAGGTGTGGTTGCGTGAGCCCAGTGCATGCAGGGAGATCTCGGGGTATGGATACCTGGATCTCGTGTGGATGCAGCTGCACGACCATCCTATTACCACTGTGCCAGCAGCCGGCCTCTGCTTGCGCTTAATCTACTGAGCAGTTGCCCTCTTGGCTCGGGGTGCAGGGACATAACAAAAATAATAAACCACTCACACACACGCAAATCTCTTTGGAGGTTTCGTGTATAAAAACGGACAAGAAAACCCTGGGCAAGAGTGACCAGAAAACTCTCTGAGTGGCCACAGAAGCATCAAGGAGAAATTCTTATTGAAAGGAGTGGCAACTCTGGTGCCTGTTCCAAGGCACCAGCAATAAACATAAATCGCCCCTAGGAAAACATACCCTCAACCCAGGCCTCCTAGAAATTGCACAGATATAGATCCCGATGGAAAAAGTACAAAAGAATGTCATCAAAACGATTCGTACTTTCTCAAAATGCCTTTTCCTCAGAAAGACGCCGTGCCATGACACATGGGATGATTCCTGGCTGATGTCCAGGGACTACCCTGAGCATGGTGGACACACAGGTGCCCTTCATCCAGAGCTGGCTGGGACCATAGTGGATTGAAGTGTTGGGACTTGGTTGGAGATGCTGTCTCTCTCTCTCTCTCTCTGTCTTACTCACTCATAGAAGGAAGAAATAAACAATTTTTTTCAAAGAATGCATTTCTGCTAATAGGAGAACATTACTGCATTGTAAATGATTGCTATTTTAAACTGATAGGAACACATATTATAGTTCATCTTAGCCAAGGCCAAGAGGTAATTCCATGGATTACTATTGGGTCATCAGAAAAGTCATGACATATTCATTCTGTTTTTGGTTTTGTTTTTTTGTTGTTGTTGTTGTTTGTTTTTCTTTTGGAGAAGCTTTTGCTATCAGGTGCATGCACTCGCCAGAAAGTCAGAAAGACAGAGAACGAGAAATCACTCGATGGCCATGCCACAATCCCTTCTTGGGCACTCATGCACATGCACCTGGTGAGTTTAAGCCACCAGGTGTGGGACTCAAACTGCAGCCGACTACATGGAGTCCAGCGACACAGCCATTACACCAACTGCTGGTCCCTGTGGTTTTATCTATGAAAAATGTGTCATGATTTTCCTGATAACTTAATATTTTATCCCCTCATGATAACACATTCAATGAAATAGCCATCAGACCAGGCTCATTTTAAAAGCAAGCAACAGAAAACGAGCTTATTTTTGCACTCCCATGAAAGCGGTCAGGCCAGCTCTGAATCCGAGTCAGGCCAGCTCTGATCTTTATCATCATCTCTCTGGGTTACACTTCACTGAACGCCATTACAGAATGCACAATGATCTCATGGATCAAACTGTCTTGAATTATGAGCCACCTGGGGGATGTCATGTCCCTTTAACACAAAAGTTTCTAAACCTAAAAGGCATTCCTGAACGACTGAGCAGCCCTGATTAGACTTGGACAGTGAGGGCCCTGTTGGAAGTGTGGCAGTCACCTTGTTAGGGAGACCCAGGTGACCTCCCCCTTCAGTAGTTTGTAACAAACCTCCTAGGATCTCCGACCCCTCATTCTACATTCGCTCTTCACCCCAACGGAGAATCAAAGGTACGTTCCTTCTTGACTGCCTCAAAGAAGCTGTTTGTAAGCCCTTAGCTCAGAGTTCAGGGCATCAGGATTAAAACGGCACCCCATCTTCCCAAAGCAGCCTTGAAGACATTAATTTAGCAGAAACCTTGGCCCCTCTGGAGAGAGAAACACTTAAGGTTACATGGCTCTCTTGGATGATTTTGCGAACCGCGGGCGCACCACGACGTGTGAGGAAAAGCATACAGCATACTGCTCAGCAATGCGGACGAAACGCCAACACAGGCAAACTAAACATACTGCTCAGCAATGCGAACGAGACGCCAACACAGGCAAACTAACTGGCCTTGCTGGGAACCGCAGTGATCTCCTTCAGGTGTCGGGCTGGGTGGAGGACATGCATTTTTCTCCAGAAACTGACACTATGGGTACATAATGCCTCAACTCAGTTATTTCCAGTGCCTTGTTAACAACGAAAAAGCATTTCTGTAAAGAAAACCAAGGAAAATCAATGACAAAAGCCAGGGTGTTCTCTGGATGCCAAACTTTAGGAAACGTGCATGATAATTCTTGGATAACTGCGGGGTGATACCTAGACATCTCCACTAGCAGCTCTGCAAAAGGTAGATACTTGTTACCTAATCGGTGCATTCATGAGTGACTCCAGCTGACACGAAAATACGGCTATTCCTGTCACTCGGGGGTTATTTTAATTCCACGTGGGATCTTCAGGAATGGCATATGTTTTTATACAAAAAGATAAATACATGAGAAACAGACAAATGGATGAATACAGTAAATGAGCGTTCACTGAACACCGCTAGTCTCAACTTCTTTGTACATATTCTGGTTTTCAGCTGTCTGGATGAAGAAAGGGAAGTTCGCAGTAGCTGAAATGGGGTCACCATGTCTGTGTGACTCATAAACCTGTGCTATTTCCACTTTTTTTAAAAAAAAATTGTTACAGGTCACATATGCTTGCTGGAGAAAGCAGAAAAGAATGAAAGAGAGAGAGAGAGAGAGAAAGAGAGAGAGAAGAAAGCAGGGAGGATGACCATACTGCAACCCTTCCTCCTTCATTCTCCTCTTGGGATTTTTGGGCATGCATGCACATGAACCTGGCAAGTTTCTCAAGTCTCTGGTCAGGACTTGAACAGTACAGTTGGTCATGTGGGATCCAGTTACCTTACACCCCACACCACGAGCTGGCCCTTCCTCTGTTTTCTACAACAGTGAGTTTACAAGCTATCATGTTCTCTTAGGATACACTCAGTAGAAAGACCTTAGAACTATGGATTCCTTATAGCTTAAAAAACTGTTACCAGGTCAGCTGGTGGTGTGATGGTTAAGGCAGCTGGATTTCGCATGCCAGATCACATGGTCTGAGATTTGGAACCAGCAGCTTGAAAAACACATTTAGCATGTGTGTGTGCATGCCCAATATCCTGAAAGGAGGGATAAATGAAGCAGAAGGGATTGCAGTGTGACCATGCCCCATGAAGGGGAGGGGTACTTTCTCTTCTCTCTCTCTCTCTCTTTCTAGCAAGCATACGCATCCTGTAGCAAATTAAAAAACAAACAACAACAACAAAAAAAAACATTTGCTACCATAATAAATGTGTATGTGTGTGTGAGAGAGAGAGATGTATTTTCTATTCTGGTTAAGACTTCCCACATTGTTACATAGAGTCAGGGTCTGATACTGCCAACATTTAAGATTAGGCAAGAATTAAAAGATTATAAATGGACTTACACAGAAATAATCTTCTTCCAACAGTTTAAAAATAGGCCTTACAATACCAGTTTAGTACATGTATGCACTGCCAGAGAGAGAGGGAGAGGCTTTTCAAGCCACTGGGCTAGGATTCGAATCATGGTCAGCCATGTGGAATACAGCTCCTATGCACAGGGCTTAATCCCTATGCTGCAGAGCTGGCTCAGGTTTTACATTTTTTTTTTTAAATACATCTACCTTGAATTTTTATCTTCAGGACAGACTCAGAAGAAGCCAGCAAGTGTAAAGACAGAGTAGGGAAGGAAAACAAGATGTTCAGTTGGGGTTGCTAGGTTACCAGCAACTAGACCTCCTTGTCCCTGGTGAATTTTCATTAGGAGACTCCCAGACTAGAAGGAGCCTTCTGACACTGCCAACCCATCCACCTGTCAGCATTCATCACTGTGTATGGTTCTGCCTCTTCAACTTACCAACACGTCACAAGGCCTGTCCCATGGGGCATGGGGGTAGAGGTAACTTTTTATGATGTGTTCTCAAGTAAGTGCCTGTCTATGCCAAAAGAGGCAAGGTCTTTAGGCCACCTTCCCAGACTGTCTCTATATGTGTGTGGTGGTCAACGGCTACAATCAAAATAAATGCAATGCACTGTCTTCTGAGTTTCCAGTTCTGACACTTGCCCTGTCTCTGTCCCTCCCTGTCTCTGAGCATTCCATTGATCTACCAGCTTGAGCTGCTACGGTAAACGATAAGGTAATTTGGGATCAGGTGTTACACAGAGGTCATGCACCTGGACCCACATGGGAAATGTCTTAGGTCTACATCCTAGGAGCTCCTTGAGCACACCTAGTGTGTGTGTGTGTGTGTGTGTGTGTGTGTGTGTGTGTACCTCTGGTTCAGGCTAGCTGAGAAATTGGGAGTGGACCATGGCATGAGGCCTGTTCTGGAGTGGTCCTCAACCTTCCTGGCACCAGGGACTGGCCCTGTGTAAGATCATCCCTCCATTGACAGGAGGTGAGGGGGCTGGTCTTGGGACACCTGAAGTGCACTACGCACCCAATTTCTACCATGACCACACTGCAATAGACAATAAAACAATCACACAACAACAGGGTTCATGCTCCCAAGAGAATCCAATACTGCTGCTGAGGAGGTGGAGCCCAGGTGGCAACATGAGTAATGGGGAGAGGCTGCAAACACAGATGAAGCTTCGCGTGCCTATCCACTATCTGCCTCCTACTGCACAGCCCAGTGGACTGGTGATGTCTCTCTCTCTCTCCCTCTCTCAGTCTCTTTTTCTCATGGAATAAATAAATACACTCTAAAATGACCTCATCAGTCTGCCTTGTATTTGAGAGATGAGTGTGCCAAGGGCATTTTTCCTTGTGGCCTAGAACGTCACACTAGTTTCTAGTACTAGGGAAAGCAATTGCTTCAGCACTGCACAACTCTCATAAGACGTGCTGAGTCTTCTTACAGTTATGGCTGCTGTTACTCCTTCCCAATGCCATAGACATGTGTATTCATGTAAGCTGCCCTCGTCACTCTGTAGTGTCAAATGTCTGGGTTACATTAAGCTGATTAAAGATTTTCTGATAAGCTATGTGTCCAACATTGCCAGAGATCTGAGAAGCTAAGGAAGAAACTGGTCACGTGGCACTTGATATATTGTTTGAGGAATGAATCTATTTTGTGTCTCCCTACTGTAGAAAACCTATCGTGTGCAAAAGCATACAGACACATGTTGTCCAGAGGAAGGCGAGACCTCCATTTTTAAAAATGAATGCTAAAAGCTCTATTATCTGTTAAGAATCCGGGCCCAGCAGCAATGGGGCAGCCATAGCACAAGATTCTGTAATACTGAAAGCCATAGAAGAGCAGAGTTTGGTCCCTGGGTTGACTTGTACATGCAAGTGGGTGTACACATGCCCACAGTCCTGGTTAGAAAAGGCTGGGGGAGGCATGAGTGAAGTGATCAGGGCCATAACTGGGCAAATACATGTCCTGGAAAGGGTCTGACTCATAGATGACTTGATACCTAAGAGAGGATAGTGCTCCTTTCCTCTCCCCGTTTTCCTACTACTTAAACTTATCAAAGGCCTGCCATACTCAACACTGGGTTCTACGGAATGAAATAGCCTGGCAGAACATAGAGAGTAGTGTATCCCAAGCAGGACCTCCCATAAATCAAACCTGGCTGAAGCATTTGTAAATTCCTAAACACGAGCAAGAGAATTACAGTGTGTGTGTGTGTGTGTGTGTGTGTGTGTGTGTGTGTGTATGCTCTGGTGCAGGCACGTACAACCACGCTGAAGCTAGCACGTTAGAAAACTGTATCTGTTTCACTTCACTCACCTAGTGCTTGCTGTACAGTGTCCCAAGTAGAAGGATGACTTCAGAGATGGCTGAGGAGAAACCCCCTACCAGGAAGACCGTGCTGTCAACTGCTGCTGTGATATGAACGGTGAGCACGAAACAGCAGCCAAGGAGGTGGCAGGCGGGTGGGATGGGCTGAGGAAGGAGCAGAGTTCGGTTCCTGGGTTGACTTGTACACGCCTGGTGGGTGTGCAACGTGTAAAGCAGTTGCCTGACATTTCTATCCAACGAGCAAATGTGAAACTGCCTCTCACTGGCCTCTCATGACCTGTCCTCTTCATATGTGTTAGCACGGTCCTCACTGAGCTTACCTTTTGCTGAACCTGCAGGAACTTACCTTCCTACCAGATAAATGCTTTTGACAGGCTCATACTCCCCATCTATAGGATAAGCACTTATCAAAATATAAATAAATACATAGATAGATAGATGGATGGATAGATAGAGCCTCCCTAGACTCAACTGGCTAGTTTCTGTGGTCTTGCTTTCACCTATGCACTTAGTATCTGGATTTTCAAATTATGTTCAACATCTAGAGTTCAGAAACTGATAAATGACTTCTTGGAATAGTGAGTCATTTAATTAACGATCCCATTTAGCCTGGCTCTACAAACTGCACACTACAATATGTGGACAAAGCGCCAGACTGAACACCATATGTCATTATGAAGACTCTGAAGCTTCAGTGGTCTGGGCTGTTTTTGTTGATCTAGATAAGCTTGTTCATTTTAATTCATCTGTGCAATACGGTCTCTTCCGTGAGACCCATCTGGGCTCTCTCTCCTTCGACCCTTGTGTCACCAAGAGAGAATCTGTATTGTTACAAGGAGAGAGATAAGTAAGAGTCAGGGTGCAACATAAAAATATAGCTGCTTACAGTGGTCTGGGACGGTGCCAGGGACAACAAAGGTTCCCTGGTGAGACTCCTACTCACAGAGAGGTGGACACCAAGCTAGCTTTTCAATGCGCTTAATAACTCACAAGTCATAGGGGAAATACACTTACAAACTCAGCAAACAAGGGACGAGTCGACGAGGGCACAGGTCATCGTAGGCTGGCAGCGGAAGGTCATGACACAGGTTCCAGCACTTGAGGGCCAAGTCAGCTTTGAAATGGACTCAAGGCACGATCAAGGAGGAGCAGTGAGCAGGAGGAGATGGCTTGATGTAGCGCACGTTGGTACCGGCGGCAAGGTTTTCCGCTGCTGGTTAGGTCCGAGACCAGGGGAGGACTCAGCTCCATCTGGGTAGGTAGAGTTTGAGACTAGGGGAGGACTCAGTTAACTCTGTCTCAGAAGGCAGAGTTCGAGACTAGGGGAAGACTCAGCTCTGTCTCGAGTAAGAAGTGAGACTAGGGGAGGACTCAGCCCGGTCTCACAGTTTGAAGTCCAAGATGGAGGCAGGCCTCAGTTAACTCCGTTCTCGGGGGGGCGGGGAGTCTGTTCTGACCGCTTAGAGTACCGAGTGACGTTCCGAGGACTGTCTGTGGAGGCCCTGGTTTTATGGGCCATCCAGGTGTGTCCTCTTCTGGTTATCACGGTGTATCAGCTGTGGTGTGCTGCCCGCACCTCTGAAGATATGGCAAAATGGCGTAGCAGAGTTATAAAAACGGTGTTGCCTTATAAGATGACGTTACTTATGCCAACCTAATAATATAGTTCTATCGGGACCAGCAGTTAGTGTAATGGCTATGTTGCTGGACTCCCACGTAGTCGACCGCGGTTCGCATCCTGGACCCGGTGGCTTAAACTCACACTGGGTGCATGTGCGTATGTGCCCAAAATCCCGAGAGGAGAATGGAGGAGAAGGGACTGCGGCATGGCCATCCCCCCTGGGGGGTAATTTCTCACTTTCTGTCTCTCTGTCTCTGTCTCTCTGGTGAGCGCACATGCCCTATAGCAAAAACCTCTCAAAAAAAAAATATATAGATAGATAGATAGTTCTATCTAAACTTAAGCCAAGCTAATAATGTAATTCTATCTAAGGTAGAACACCTTGCTAACTTTGCATAAAGGGCTGTAGTCACTGGGTATCAAGTTAGAGCAGGAACCATATTACGTGCACGGTCCCATCTAGTGTGTGGACAGGTTGCTTATTCCTCAGGTGGGCTGTGATCCCTCCTCAGGGCAGCTCTCTAAAAGGACTGTCCCAGGGTATGCATAGCAACGAAGACTTTTAGGATGGTCTCACCTGCAAAGACAGGAGAGAACACACGAAGGCCCTGGGGCTCTTTGCTCTTGTGATGTTCAATGGATCCTCTCAGTGGTTGAGAATGGCAGAGTGTATGAGTACTTGGAGAGATGAAAGATGTCCTTATAGGCTTCCAAGCTCCCGAAACAAAATCCTTTTGTCAGCTTTCCAAGAAGAGCTCTTTGAAGAGAGATGTCAGTGTTCATCCTCAAATGGGACCTTGTATGCTGCCCGGGAAACCTGTGTTTCTCCCTGTTCACTGATCAGTCTCTGATAAGGGCTATTGATAAAGGAGCACTATCCAGGCAGGGCTTAATGAGGAAGCACAGCTCGACCACACACCTGCCACCCAGGAGTCTCCGCCAGGAGGGTACATGCTGAGCAGCAGACCGCCAGCTCAGAAGGGCAGCTGCTTACGACAGACCCTCAGTGCATGGCTTTGCTTCCACCCTGGTACCTCCTTATTCTTACAGGAGAAAGCAGACAGATCAGAGAATGGGTCATGTATTGCATTTGCAGCACAGATCCACATACTGGACTCTACATTTAAGAGAAGCACAGAATCACACACATATGCACACACACATGTGCACACACACACACACACACACACACACACGTTGATAACACAGGAAGCGTGCTGCTCTCTGCTTCAGAATCCCATCACTTTAGCTGTAACTGACGCTGTCAGAACAATCGCAAGTCACAGAGTCCATCACCTTGCATAAAGGACTTCCAAAGATTCGTGGGCAAATACAATGAAATATATGTTTCTTTTAGTGAAAAACTATTTTGAACTCCAGGCATGAACTTTATGGAGACCTCCCTCCCCTATCGATGTCGATTTTCAAAGTAATATTCAGCTTGATTAAAACTCTGCAGGATAACAAGGTGAAAAGAATGAAGCTAGATCTGTATTTAAACCATCACAGGTTATTTGAAGAAAAAAGTGAAATAGCAAAACCCAAGTTATTATTTACAACTAAACTTGAAATAAAAATAGGAAAAAAGAGGGCTCTTTTTTCATTTCTTTTTATTTTGCTATTATTTTTATTTTGCCAGAGGGCACATGCACTTGTCAGAGAAAGAGAGAGAAAGAAAGCACCCTCAATGGACATGATCACACCACCGTCCCTTCTCCAACTCTCCCTCCTTTGGGGATTTTGGGCATGCAAGGACCCAGCGTGTTTTTCAAGTCACCCAGTCTGGGACTCAAAACACATAGTTGGACGTGTGGGCTGAGATTCAGCTGCTTTAACCACCAGGCCATGAGCTGGTCCAGAAATAGGGTTTTTAATTAATCTTGGGTTAACTAGCCAGGATTAGAAATTATTTAGCTGTTATGAATTACCCAGTCACATATTTAAGCAGCCTCACTCAGCCCCAACACAGCAATGGGCTTTAACAAATCTTATGGTATACAGGTGTGTGGCGCATTTCAAAGATATATTTCACATGGAAGCAGGGGGGGATTCCTTTTTTATTTATCCTGCTCCGTAACGGCTGAGTCAAGTCTACTTTGTTCTTAAAGCGAAGGCAGTCAGACTCCAGCCGAGGTCCTGTCATGTGTTCATAATGCATCCCACCTTTGAAGGTGTCGAACCTTGTCTGAGACTCAGATTTTCACCTTCAACCAGCGACTACCTGGAGTCTCTACGGGGCTAACATCTAAAACCTGTTTTCACACGCGCGGTGAAACGTTAACTCAGAAACTTCTTCCGTTACGCATATTCTATGCATAGAGTTTAGATCATTGTTTTAATTGAGTACATTTACAAAATCAACAGATAAATTGGAGAGCTATACATTTAACCAGGAGATTAAAATTCTGAGGTCTCTGAAGCTCATTGCCTACCTTGGTCTGCCTAACTGAACTCAAATTTGTTTCCAATGACTCTAGTGTGATGCTCTAAGTATTTACTGATAACTGTCATACTTTGGGTACTTAGAAAAATGGACATCGCTTGTATTAGTGACACTATGCTGTCAGGGAAGTCATGACGTATTTTTGCATGCCTAGTAGTTATACCTTATACAGAGGAACCAGAGGAAAACATGATAGTTGAAACACAGCATCCTATCCTGGCCTTTAGATTGTGGAGTTCTCTACAGAAAGCAAAATACAATGAAAACCTGAACTTCAGAGGAAAAACCAGCAGACGTCACAAGCATTCCAACACCTGAGAAGCCTCTTCCTTTTTCAAATTATTTCTCCTTTTCTATTAGAATTTTTTGGGAGAGGTTTTTGCTATAAGGCATGTGCGCCTGCCAGAAAGACAGAGAGAGACAGAAAGAAAGCGAGAAATCACCCCAGCGGGGGATGGCCATGCCGCAATCCCTTCTCCTCCATTCTCCTCTCAGGATCTTGGGCGCGTATGCACACGCACCCAGCATGAGGTTAAAAGCCACCAGGTCTGGGACTTGAACCACAGTCGACTACATATTTTTGCATGCCTAGTAGTTATACCTTATACAGAGGAACCAGAGGAAAACATGATAGTTGAAACACAGCATCCTATCCTGGCCTTTAGATTGTGGAGTTCTCTACAGAAAGCAAAATACAATGAAAACCTGAACTTCAGAGGAAAAACCAGCAGACGTCACAAGCATTCCAACACCTGAGAAGCCTCTTCCTTTTTCAAATTATTTCTCCTTTTCTATTAGAATTTTTTGGGAGAGGTTTTTGCTATAAGGCATGTGCGCCTGCCAGAAAGACAGAGAGAGACAGAAAGAAAGCGAGAAATCACCCCAGCGGGGGATGGCCATGCCGCAATCCCTTCTCCTCCATTCTCCTCTCAGGATCTTGGGCGCGTATGCACACGCACCCAGCATGAGGTTAAAAGCCACCAGGTCTGGGACTTGAACCACAGTCGACTACATCCAGCGACACAGTCATTAAGCCAACTGCTGGCCCCTCTATTCTAATTTTTAATTAACAAACCACAATCGTACATATGTATGGGGTATAAGGAGCCTTTGTCTTTAAAGAGCCTTGCTTGATATAACATAAAAGTGAGAAGGAAAAAAAGATGAAGAAACACGGGGAGGGGAAAGGGAATGTAATTTAAATCTCATTCCCCCTGTTAATTGCCTTAGAGTTCATTCACTTCTGAAATACAGAAACTGCAGGACGTATTGCCAGAATGTTCCCTCTAGACACTCCTTTCCTACAGTCAGCTTAATTCAATAAGCGTCATTTCCAAAATGTCACATAAATCTTTCCGAACTTCATCTGATTTCCCGTAATTGTCAACATTTCCTTGATTGAACCTTTGAAATACTTCTTTAAAATATTCCACTTATCTCCAATTTGTCATTTTGCCTTAAGTATAAATTATTTTCCGTTTCAAAACTTAGTTTCATAACTGCCCTTATGTTCCTCTAATTTGTGTCTTCTGTATAACACAGAATTTTGAAACACTGGAAATCCCATTATTTCTTTTACAAATAGACTTTATAACGTAACATCTAACCTGTGCACTTTTAGGAGGGACAAAGACTTCTGGGAATTATCATTAGAAGGCCTTTCAAGGTCTCCAATTCTAAGACCTAATACTTCATTGGAGATGTATTTAAATACCGATCTGAAGAATTTATCTTCTTTATTCTTTCCTATTGAGCCACCGAGATTTGGCATGGAAAGGAAAATGGAAGTACTCCAGAGATAAATCTTCACTCACAGACGCGGGTGTGTGAGTAATTGAATCACCATTATTTTTGCATAATTGGACTTAATATTTACTTGGTCACGTATTTCATGGAGCTGGTAGAAGAGCCTCATTTGTGGGTGTGTCTGGTATTGCAGGATGTGGATGTGACATACTGTCTCAACGTTTTCTTCCAAATGTGAAGCTTACGTTCTAGGGCTTATCCAGCAACAAAAATGGGGTTTCAGGTGGTTGTTAGAGAGTTTATCAGTTAAGGTTCAAGCAGAGAAGCAGACCAGTAGAATGTCAATATTTATACTTGTATCTATATTTAAATCTAGCGCCATAGTAAATATACATACACACACATATTTATGTGTACGTGTGTGTATATCATACTTATATATATGCTATTTATATCAATAACATAGAGACTATGAATACCATGTAAATATATCTATGCATCTGTAAGTCTCTAGATTGATAGCTATATTTAAGATACATAGAAATACATCTCTTAATATGAAAATTATATAAAATATGTTTCTGTATCTTAAATATATCTATATTATGTCATAAATAGAAAGATGATCTAGCCATCTAGTCATACAGCCTTACATATTTTGTGTCTATATCTTATATACAGACAAACACAGGTACACATACAAAGGCTCTTCAAAACGTTTCTTCATGGTAAGGTATATTATAAAAAAAGCTATACATGGATTCCAAAATTTTTTGCATCAAAATAAATCCCTACTATAATTACATTTTTTTCGTAAACTTTCTTTTTTAGAGAGAATTTTGCTATAGGGCACATGTGGTCGCTAGAGAGACAGAGACAGAGACAGAAAGAGAAAAATCACCCTCGGTGGAATGGGCATGCCACAGTCCCTTCTCCTCCATCCTCCTCTCAGGATCTTGGGCATGTATGCACATGCACCTGGTATGAGTCTTAAGGATTCAGCTGGCTGGGTCTGAGTCTTGAACTGTGTGGGAGTCCAGCGATGTATCCATTATGCCATCTGCTGGTCCCTTTTATAAACTTTTATAGTAATAATGAAAATAGAGCTCTAGGCAGATAAATTGATTAGTTAATAGATATAAGAGACACTTGACCTACCCACATGCATGCACAGTTATTCCATGTTTATATATGTTTCATTTCAGAGCTTTCTTGCAGAGCTTTGACTAGACACATTTGTGGAATGGGTGAGCAGTCCCTGGGAGGCAGCTGTCTTTATATCTAATGAGGGAGCTGGAAGTCCCCAGGACAGGGGAGGAAGCAAACAGGAACGTTAAGCAGGAGAGATGAGGAGCAAGCTGAAGCCTCACCAAGATGGACTACAACCTGTGACGCTAAGGAAGGCTGAGGCACAGTACAGGAAGTGTAAGATGTATGTGAGAGCCATGGGCTGAGAATGCGGTCAGGGTGACACAGATTCTAGAAATGGATGTGAGAGGGCACGTTTATATTACAAAAGAAGGGGGACCAGCAGTTAGCGTAATGGCTATGTCGCTCAACTCCCATGTAGTCGACTGCGGTTCAAGTCCCGGACCTGGTGGCTTAAAACTCACGCCGGGTGCATGTGCGTGCATGCCCAAGATCCCGAGAGGAGAATGTAGGAGAAGGGATTGCGGCGTGGCCATCCTCCCTGGGGGGTGATTTCTTGCTTTCTATCTCTCTATCTCTCTCTGTCTGTCTGGTGAGCGCACGCACCCTATAGCAAAAACCTCTCCCCCCGCCAAAAACAAAGTAAAATATGCCTTTAAGCAACTACACCAGACATGGCTATGGGCAAAACGAAAGACCTCAGGTTCATGTCTCTCTTGGGGCTTTAACGGACCCTGAATTTCATAAGCTACTCTGAGCTGCTTTCCTTTCTCAAACCTTTGATTCCAGTAGTGAGGGTGTCCTAGAGAACCGAGGGCCCCTACTCTAATAACTAAGCACATGCACCTAGACTGAGCACTGGAGAAGCTGAAGGGGGAAGTAGAGCTGCTGCAGGGCTGGCCTCTGCTTGACCCTAACAGGGTGACTCCGCAGATCCGCGACCATGTGAATGACCCACAAATGGCTACTGCTTCTTACACCTTTCTATTCCTCCAAGAATCTCCCCAGTGAGCCACCGTAATGAGAAACATGCAAAAGAGGGATTTAGGGCAAATACACTTCAGCCTAGCCAAGCTAACACTTTACAAACCAACACAGAGAACCATATGGCCGAGGCTTCTAGTCATGTGGCCTTCAGTTTTACTAGCAGACTCTCTATATACTCGTAAAAATCTTCCATGGAAAAGGTTGAGTGTGGCTGAGTAAGTTCAGGCCAGTGACTGAAGCGATGTGCTGCTTCTGGACAGTAGCTTTAGAGAGCTACGAACGTGGCATCCTTCCTTTCTCCTCTTTTGCTTTCTGGAATGTGTACGTGAAGGCTAGGAGCCATCTTGAGGTAGGTGGAGAGGAAAGCAAGAAGAAAGCTGGCTTCCTGGTGACTGTGAGGCCACCATATTGCCCCCAGACTGCCTCCCCTAGGCTTTATGAGAGTCGAGATACGGCTTCACTTTTTTTCAGATGTTTACTATTTGAGTCTTCCTAGTGGATAATGCTAACGGATGCAGACACCTTGGGATTCAGACATGGGTCCACCTAGCAGGCTACTCAGAAAATCTAGTTCTGTCCTCATGACCCTTTTGGACTTGGAAGAATCCCTCCTTCTGTGGGCTGGGAACAGGAATCTAAGGGCCAGCGCTGCCTGCTACCTGGTGCCCCCCTCGGGATTTGTAGAGAAAGCAAGTTCCTCATCTTCAGCATTTCTTGAAAGAGGGTGTGGTATGACTAATTGCCAGATAAACTGTAGAATTCCTAATTAAATTTTTATTTAACATAAATAGTGAAAAAAAAATGTTGGGCTTGCGACATCCACCAGCTCAGGACTAAAAGTGAAGCAGGAAACAGGAAAACTATAAAATAAAGCCAGTAACTCAATAAATGAGACATTTGGGGGCCATATACTACAAAGGCAAACAATGGTTTGCAGCCCAACCTAGCAGGAGGGCAACCTCTGTACTACAGGCTTAAAGAGAACTGAGGGCATGTGGTCTGCTGCTGGGTCACTGACCAACAGGTACATCCAAAGGTCCAGGTTCTATCGCAGGGACAAGGAGATGAGTGATATATTTTATAACATGTTTTCGGAAACAACGCAAGAATATACATTAAGAGTGCTCGTATGGGACCAGCAGATGGCATAGTGGTTACATCACTGGACCCCCATATAGTTGACTGTGGTCCAAGACCCAGATCCAGCAGCTTAAAACTCATGCTGAGCACATGTGCGTGCACGTTCAAGATCCAGAGAAGAGTGCAGGAGAAGGGATTGTGGCATGGTCATTTCCTCTGGAGGGTTTCTTGCTTTCTGTCTCCCTATCTCTCTCTGTCTCTCCAGAGAGTACATGTGCCCTAGAGCAAAAAAATCTTCTCTCTCTTAAAGAAAAAAAAGGGTACATGTCTTAAATGGTTCTGTTTTCAGGGCCAGCAGATGGTGTAATGGCTATGTCACTGGACTCCCATGTAGCCAACTGCAGTTCAAGTCCCAGACCTGGTGACTTAAACTCATGCCACGCACATATGCATGCATGCCCAAGATCCCGAGAGGAGAAGGGAGGAGAAGGGATTGTGGTGTGGCCATCCCCCCTGGGGGGTGATTTCTTGCTTTCTGTCTCTCTGTCTCTCTCTGTCTGTCTGGCAAGCGCACATGCCCTATAGCAAAAAACCTCTCAAAAAAATAATAAAACAAAAAAATAATAAAGGGTTCTGCTTTCAATAAAATTCTCACCTTTGGGAAGCCTCAGTCACTTTCCTAGGATGCTGAGCAAACCAACCAGGGTGAACAAAATTGCTAACTTTTTTTTATTGCAGGATAGATCATTTTCTAATCACCAAAAATATCAACACACTTTCCCAATTGCCGAAGTTGATACAAGCAAAAGGAAAAGGGTGCATTTAACATTTACATGTACCCATTTGTACATTAAAGGGCTGTTTTCTGAGACGACATCTTAAAAACTTGATGGATTATATCTGGGAAAAGATCTAGGCACTGGGCTCAGTGAAACGAACCAAAAATGTTTTTGATCTGTGAGTCACAAATAGGAGGAATGCCCAAGCGAGTTCTAAATCACCTTGGATGAATCATCAAGCCACACACGATGAACCGTTCTTCTTCTATGGGGCTGCTTTTTCTGAGAAGAAAATCCATGGAACATTTTTAGAGCCAGTACTGGGCTTCTTCTGCTTCTCAAGAACTTAAACAGTACGGGGTCCGACTCGTACACGTCTCACATTATGGGTCTTCACGGTCCCAGGCAACGGTATTTCTATCTAAACAGCCATCGGCACGGCAGTCCTCACGTGTGCGTTCCTACCGCACCCGCATCATGTCATCCAATGGAAATGATTTCCTATCGTCTGCACTCTTCATAAGGAAAACAAGGACAATTGTAGCACCTACCCTTTCTTGGTTATTGGTGATGAAGGCATGGCAGGAGAAAGGGTGAAGACACGCAATGCAGCGTAGTCAAAAGTAGGAGTGCCATCAGGAATATAAACCATGTTTTTCCCTTGAAGTATTACTGGCATGTAATGGATGCTTTTAAAGTCGTGGCCTCTTGGCTGTGGCCGCTATAACACAATAGGTGCAACGCCTCCTAACCCACCCAAATCCAAAGACAAATTGGAAACTGGAAACGCAAAGGGGGGAACACAGACTCTCCATCAAAGACACTTTCGATAACTGACAACAGATTTTGCCAAGACCGACATCGACTGTGCTGAACGCCTGACTCCTTTGCTGGCAGGTCTCTCTCGCTAGCATCCATAAAAACGAACAGAACACTTCCCGAGGTTCTGAAATGTCACAAACACCTTTTATTGAGTGTGACTGTGCTGCGTACTGAGATAGAAGCTGGTTTATGTTACAGTCACCTGGAGTCTTCGGAGCTGAAGGTCTCCTCACAGAGCTAAGCTCTCTCACATTTACACAGACTTGGCCCCGTGAAGAAGCTGCATTGCTTTCTTTCATAATTTGCCAGAGGGCATGTACACTCATCAGAGGTAGACACCTGTATCTATTATCTGTCTGTCTATCTATGTATGTATGTTTGTGTGGGAAAGGAAGGGAAGGGAAGGGAAGGGAAGGGAAGGGAAGAGAAGGGAAGGGAGGGAAGGGAAGGGAAGGGGAGGAGAGAGAGAGAGAAGAGAGAAGAGAGAGAGAATCCCCCATGGACAATCCCTTCTCCATTTCTCCTCTCATCATGAAAGGAAGGAAGGAAGGAAGTGGGGGAGAGAGAGAGAGAGAGAGACAGAGAAAGGAAGGCAGGGAAGAAGGAAACTCGGAGAAGGAGGAGTCTCTTGAAGACTCGTTGGGGTGGCTCCTAAAGAATCAGGATCTGGGACCAGCAGATGGCATAATGGTTACGACACTGGACTCCCATGTAATTGACAGCAGTTTGAGTCCTGGACTCGGTGGCTTAAAACTCACACTGGGCATGTGTGCGTGCATCCCAAAAATCTGGAGAGGAGAATGGAAAAGAAGGGATTGCGGTGCGACCATCCCCCTGGGTGGCAGTGATTCCTCACTTTCTGTCCTTCTGGCCAGTGCTGTGCCTTATAAGAAAAATCTCTCTCTCAAAAAAAAAAAAAAAAAAAGAATCAGGTGCATAAAACATAAATTAATTCTGTTTATTGCTTTAATGTGATCACTACAGATAGGTTGTATGCATGCTTCAGAGAACCACACAAAGATGTACCACAATTATATATAAGAGTGTACAATAAAATGATTATTAGGAAATAGTCAACGAAGACAAATTATCCTTCATGTGTTCACTAGAATAGTACTTTTTTTTTTCTGCCATAGGGTATGTGTGCTTGCTAGAGACAGAGAGTAAAAGAGAAATCATACCCACAAAGGGGGGAGATGGCCACACTGCAATCCTTTCTCCTCCATTCTCCTCTCCAGATTTTGGGCGGTCACACACACAAGCACCTGGTGTGATTTTCAAGCCGCCAGGTCTAGGACTTGAACTGTGGTCAACCATGTGTGAATCCAGTCCTTGACCACCGCACCGCCTGCTGGTCCTGGAGTAGCACTTTTAATTGACTTCAAAAACTTTTTCTTTGCATTCGCAATTTAGCTATTTGGTCCAAGAATAGCTAGAGACAGATCTTACGTCAGAACAAGTAGAAGCTGTTCGGAGATGGAAGCCGTGGTGTCAGAAGGTGGTGAGCTCCCTCGATCTTGAATAGTTCTGCAGGTTTTTTGATGAGTATCTATGAACCATGTAGATGATTTAATTGAAAAAACGAAGTCTCTTCCAAATATGTCAGTCTGTAATCTGTGTGTCTGATATATAAGTGGTCAAAGATTAAACACTAAAGTTTTCTTTTTCTTTTTCCTTTTTGGAGAGGTTTTTGCTATAGAGCCCGTGCGCTTGCCAGAAAGACAGAGAGAGACAGAGAGACAGAAAGCGAGAAATCACCCCCTAGGGGGGATGGCCACGTCGCAATTCCTTCTCCTCCATGCTCCTCTCAGGATCTTGGGCACATACACACATGCACCTGGCATGAGTTTAAGCCACTAGGTCTGGGACTCAAACTGCAGTTGACTACATGGGAGTCCAGTGACATAGCCATGACGCTATGTCATGCTGGTCCCTTAAAAACTAAAGTTTTGAACTACTGATGTCTTTCCCTCTCTTCACCCTCTCACCCAGCTTGTCCTCTCCAGTCACTTTAGACTATGTGCGAAGAATATTATGACTTAATGGACCAGGAGAATCCGTGCCTTTCCTATTTACAGAATTTTGTACCTTCTTACAGCTCTCTGAAAATGGAGAAGTCACAGTATGTGACTTCACTGTTTAATGCAAATAGTTTTCTTCTTTTCAATACCCAAAAACAGTGTTGATCACTTAACCAAGTGATGAAAAAGAGAGATTTTAAAGGTCATCGGAATTTTGTTTCCAATTTTGGCAAAATACGAGACTACGTCCCAACCAAATGAACGGGAAAGCATTTGGCTAATCCGATTGTTTCAGAGTTTTACTGAAAACTTACTTTTCTATTCTGCTTGGCTCTGCTGTAACCTATTGAAGCCAAAAACAATTAGAATACAAAGAGGGGTTTGAAAATATTTGCCCTTAATTCACAAAGTGAAACGTACATGAGGGTCACAGAATTCGAAGCCAAGCCATGAGTAAGAAGGAAAATATATACCATGAAATGATTCCCTTGAAATTTCCTCCTGTGACGATGACCATAAAAACGCCAAATACCATGAAACCAAATGCAATCGTAAACAGCTGACTAAATGGCCACATATTTAACACACCATAATTTTTATTTCTTTAATGTGAAGGTGGGGAATGTCAGCATTGAATTGTTTGGACATTCTAAAATCAGTTCACTTCAGTAACGTTACCATGAACAGTTCTCCAATCTGATAAAAAATTTTTACATATCCCTCCCCCTTTTTTAATTGCCAGAGGGCATGTGTGCTAGCCAGAGAGTGATGGGGGGTGGGGGAAATTACCCTGCAATGGGGCATGACCTCATTGCAATCCCCTTTCCTCCCCTTCTTCATCCTGTCAGGGCTGGGGCATGCACTCAAATGTGCTAAGAATGTTCCTCAAACCACCAGGTACGGGCCTCAAACTGCAGTCCTCTCTATAAGATCCCCATTGAGCCATGGGTCTAGCCCTTCTTTTTTTCATTTTTTAATTTTTCTGCCGAGAGAGAAAGTGAGAGACACCAAGAGAAAGAGAGAGAAAAGCACTCACAGAAGGGTCAAGACACCATGAGCCAGCCCCAGCCGTCAGCCAGTCCTGGATCATGAACCAGCACATGCCTGGTGTATTCATGGAGGTCTTCGGATGGGAATCCAGAGCCTTCCCAGGGGGCATTGCCTCACAGAGTGTTGCCTTTTACCACTGCACCCCCATCTGGCCCTAATGCATTTTTCCTTTAAGCACTAATTGAGGACTTTCTCCACCTGACTACGGCATAGGACTGCGTGGAGCCAACTGTTGCTATTCAAGATGGCTGGGTGAGCATCCTACATGTGCACAAGGGAGAGAATGCAATCGAGGTAAATGGGCATAAGAGTGTTGCCCTTAAAATGCTGGTGTTTATGCTCCCAGCGTGATAGGATGCCAAGCCAAGACATTAAGCCATTTATAAGGCATCTCTGTGAGATGGATAGAGAAATCCTTTTCAACAAACACTGAATCTTACATATTGAATTGAGTCATATTCATCTAAGTCATTCTTTTTTCTAAGAGAGATTTTTGCTATAGGGCGCCTGTGCTCACCGGCAAGACAGAGAGAGACAGAGGGACCAAAAGCGAGAAATTACACCCAGGGGGGATGGCCATGCCACAATCCCTTCTCCTCCATTTTCCTCTCGGAATCTGGGGCACACACGCACACGCATCTGGCATGAGTTTAAGCCGCCAGGTCCAGGACTTGAACAGAGGTCGACTATGTGGCAGTCCAGCAACGTAAGCATCACACCATGTGCTGGTCCCCCATCTAAGTCATCTTTAAGCCTCTGTCCTGCCTTCTTCAGTTCTGGATATTCCTCTGCACAGTGTCCTTGTGTCTGAAGGATATTTTAAAACCTAAATGTGGTGACCCGTCTTTTATGGTGGATTTAATTTCATGATGCAGCCAAACATTATCTTAGGCAAAGAAAGGTTGTTAAATATGGGAAGCCCCCCACATAATTCAATTTGCAATATACATATATGTATATTTTTATAGAAATGTTATACATACATATATATTTATACATATATTTTAATCATGGAATATTTTCTTGAAATAACGTTTTAGAGCAATCACAGAGAGTTTATAAAAACATGAGTTTGGCCGGCAGGTGGTATAGTAGATAAAGGCTCTGGATTCCCACATGGCTGACCACAGTTCATCCTGGACCTGGAGGCTTGCTTTCCTGCTTTCCCTTCCTCTCTCTCCCACTTGTCTGAGGAGAGGGCTGTGCCTGTCCCTTTCACAGGCTAAACACCTCATTACTCCTAGGGAGGGTTTGGCTCCAAATGTGGGGCCCCTACTTGGCAGCTGTGGGCTGTTTACCGGTCATTCCAACACTGACTGGGGGCCACCAGCTCTCTGGGTCAGACTCTGCTCAGGCACCCTGCCTAGAAGTGAAAGTTGTTAGGTTAGGACAGAAAAAGGCTCCTTTATGTCTTTTCCAGTTACCATCCTGTCAGTTACACACTTAAACAAGAGAGTAGATTAACCCTTGCAAAACCAGATACCTTGGAAAGATTTAGTTAAGGCCTCTGTGAAATTATATGGTAAGTCTCAAAAATTCTACTGAGGAACTCATGTTATAGAAACCCTTCTGGGAGACCACTTTCAGAGCAACTGATCCAAAAAAAAGGGTCTTCTCTTTTTCTTACCAAAACATAACATAATTCCTGACACACTGCTCTAATAATTAAGTGCTCTCAACTGAGAATTTTGATTTATTTAATTTTTTTAAATAATTATTTTAACTTTTTTTTTTTTTTTTTTTTAATTTGACCAGAGAGGGACAGAGAGAGAAAGGGAAAGTGAGAAAGCAAGCTGCCGAGTCTGGGACTTGAACTGTGGTCAGTCATATGGGACTCCAGCACCTTAACCACCACGCCAATTGCTGGCCCCGAGAATTTTAATTTACTAATGAAAGAAGGCATAGGTAGGTGGGCAGATGGATAGATGGGTGTATGAATGGGTGGAAGAATGGATGCGTGAGCAGATGGATGGATAAATGGTTGGATGTGTCAGTCAGTGAGTGAAGACCTGACTGCCTATACTTCTGGCCAAGAAATTTCTTTTTTATGTCATTATCCTGATTGCTTTGGGACTTGACAAGGTAGGGGGAGGACATTCTGTGACTCATTTGGTATATTTTCAAGCTTCTGTTTTTAGAGTCATTTAATTTTTTAATGTTTAATAACTATTAATAAATCAGTGGGGTCATCAATAACTATCTCCAAGGTTAGGGGTCAACTTTATATCTTACAGAAAATGTGTTTTAAAGTCCTAAGTGGACAAAAACAAAAGCATTTCTAAATCACAGATGTCATTGCCAATAACAAACATATTCCAGAATGAAGGTGACAAGTCAATGATCTTTCGCTACGAGAATAATCTTTCAATCTTTTCTATCTTCACTCTTTTAGTCAGATTCAACTTTGTGATGACAAAATTTAGAATAAAAGTAGATATATCTTTTGTTTTGTTTTGTATTAAGAGATTTTTTTGGTATAGGGTGCATGTACTTGCCAGCCAGACAGAGACAGAGAGACAGAAAACAAGAAATCACTGCCCAGGGGGCATGGCCACATTGCAATTTCCTGTCCTCTCTTCTCCTCTCGGGAATTTGGGCACACACGCACATACGGCTGGTGTGAGTTTCAAGCTGCCAGGTCCAGGACTTGAATCACAGTCTATCACACCATGTGAGAGTCCAATGCATTCACCATGCCTTAATTACCTGCTGGCCCGGTAGATCTATCTTTAATATATTTTAACACTTGTGTAACTATTTATTGGCCTTTGCCATGTCAGCCTAACAAAACGTGCTACCAGCTGAATGCCTGCAACCTAAAAGCACAAGTGCACACATATGCCCCCTTATTTCCAGAGATAAAATACTGTGTAGGTTTATAATGTTCTAAGGTCATTCCTGACCCTAACGATCAGTGATTTCAACCATAACTTTATTTAAGGAAAGGTCCCAAGGTGATCACGTTGTGAATCTCTCCCATTGCCCATCACTCTCGTACACATATGTCAGGAGCTCAAAAGTGCTTGATTAATTAATAAAGATGTGAATCATGTTCCTACTCTTGTTTCCAGAGAGGACTATAAATAATTCATCCCTCCTTCAGCACCCAGATCAGTCCCACCTTAACCAGCACTTGTCAAATACAATATTCGTAGGGGACTGTGGAAGAGTGACAAGGGAATGATGATACACAATCTCTGACTTCATAGGTTATTGAGATGAAAGGAAAATGCTTTCTTCGTAGAAAAAGGATAACATGACAAGGACCTATGTGATAAATACATAGAAGCTGTGCAGATTATGAATGGTGTCAGATTCAAGAATTCAGATCCACGGTGTAATCTCAGAAAAGGTTTTGATCGGTAGCAAGACAAACCAAACTAAGGAGAGCCAAGGCCAAAGCCCAGGATGCGAAGTGATCCAGGAAAGTTACACTCATCACAGAAGTGAGACTATGGAAGAGAGGCAATATTAGGAATGTCAGTCAGAGGGTTAATGGATGACTACGTATGAGCTGAACAGAACCTGGCTTTTTGATAAACGTGGAATAGATTGTATGGTACAACTGGGTACACTTACAAGGCGAGAGGCAGGATTGAAACAAGCCAAGACCTTTCGCTCTCAGGGAGTAGTAAGCCACTACAATAAACTACTCAGTCATAAAAATCAGTGAGAGCCTGGCAATTGATAGAAAGTGGATGAACATGGAAAATTTAATGCTGAGTGAAACAAGCTAGACTATGAAAGAGAAGCACTGTATGCCTCCACTTAGTACATACCTAATGTTTTCACTCTATGGCAGAAATGAAAAGGTGGGAAGGTACAGAGGTATGGAGAGCAACTGCAGATACTAGGGACAGTGTGGGAGGAGGATAGGCAATGGGGGAGGTTGGGAGGATGGAAATCAAGGAGGAAAAAGAAAAGAAGAACTTTTTATAGACACAAGAGTGTGAAATTATGTGTTAAAAATTAAGTGTATGATAATACCTTTGACTGGACTAATATGCAATATATCCATATGGGGAAAGTTAATTTTGTATGCTACAAAGCTGCACGGTAATAAAATATAAATAAAACAAGAAAAAATAGATAAAGACAAGGATAGCAAGTAGACACATTGTCAGTGAGGCACAGCCTGCTTCTTGATGAGAAGGAAAACCAGCAAAGTAGGAGATCGGCATCAATGTCTATTTTCATAGACAGCCTCTCTATCTTTCAGCCAATTATTTTTTCTATATTTCTACTTACTTAGCTGGAAAGCAGAAATTTTATTCACAGATACTGTAGTCTCCAAAGATTTTCCATGATATCTTCAGTCTTTTCATCCGTATGTCAAAAAAAGCATAATGTAAGTTAGGGACCAACAGATGGCATAGCATTTACGCTGTTGGACTCCCACATGGACGACCATGATTCAAGTCCCAGACCCAGTGGCTTGAAACTCACACCAAGTGTGTGTGGGCATGCTCAAAATTCCAAGAGGAGAATGGAAGAGAAGGGATTGTAGTATGGCCATAACCCTGGAGGATGACTTCTTGCTTCCCCTATCTCTGTCTCTCTCCAATAAGCACATTCCTATATGGCAAAAACCCTAAAAAATTTTTAAATAAAAAATAAATATTTAAAATGTAGAGACTAATTGGAATTTTAAAAGACTTCAGAAGAGAGAAAGAAGGAACAACAGGGAGACCCTGTAATCTCAGAAACAGGAGGACCAACAGACGCCCCAAGCCAAGTCTCTCAGCTTGAGCTCATTGGCAGGGACCCCTGCCTAGCCTGCTGTGGTGGTGCAGGAGCACACAGCTACAGAAACATATGCCAAACAAGCAGGAAGAAGGGAGTATACCACCAGATGACTTAAAAATCAAAGCAGAGCACAAAGAAATAGGAGAAAATCAGCAAATACCTCCCTCAAAAGAATGAATCACCACTCCACACCAACAATGGATAAAACACAAGAGATTGCAGAAATATCTGAAGAAAAATTCAGAACATTCATTGTAACAACACTCAACAGGTTGCAAGAGAAAACAGAGAATCAGTTGCAGGAGATGAGAAAGTCCTTACAGTCCTGAAGGAGGAACTCCATAAGGAGATAGGCACACAGAAAAAGAATTAAGCAGAACTTCTGGAGATAAATAATGTGTTCCAGGAACGCAAAACCTTAGACCACGCAGAAGAAAGAAACTCTGATTTAGCCCAACCAACAGAAAAGAAGAGAAGAATAGAAGAACAAACATTAAAAATGAGGACAATACAAAGGAAATCTTAGACATCATTAAATGTCCACATAATAGGTATTCCAGAAGGTGAAAAGATAGGCAAAGGCATAGAAAACCTCTTTCATGATATATTAGCTAAAAATTTTCCAAATATATGGGCTGGCAGGTGGTATGGTGGTTGAGGCACTAGACTCCCACATGGCCGACCACAGTTTGAATCCTGGACCTAGCAGCTTGTTGTCTCAGTCTCCTTTCCTCTCTCTGTATCACTCTCGAGTCAAACTGAAGAAAAATAATAAATAAAAGTAATAATTCTAAAAAAAGAAAATTTTCAAATTTAGAGGGGGATGTGGAAATCCAAGTCCAGAAGATACAAAGGACACTAAATAGATACAAAATAATAAGATCCTCTCCAAGGCATATCATAGCCAAATTGGTGGAAACCAAAGGTGAAGACAAAATTCTAAAACTGGCAAGAGAGAAACACCAAGTTACTAAGGTTACCCCCATTACATTAATATCAGATGTCTCAGTTGGAACAATGCAGGCAAAGAAAAAAATGGGAAGACATATTTAAAATTCTGAAAGAAAGGCAATTTCAGTCCAAAGTACTATAACTAGAAAGATTATCCTTCAAATGGGAAGGAAAAAGAAAATGATTCCCAGATAAACAAATGCTGAAAGAATTCACCAAAATGAAACTGGCTCTTCAGAAAATACCTAAAGGATTACTATACCCAGAAAGCTAAAGAAAGAAAAATAGAAATAAGAGAACACAAAACAACTAGAAAAAAAAAAAAGGATAAATCCACACATCTTGGTAATAACTGTAAGGACTAAATGTAGATTCAACGATTTTATATGCTAGCAGATAAGACAAATCTGCCAATTATTTGATAGACAGTTGTCTCCATAGGTTTCAATTTATTTATTATAACCATTACTCATCGCCTAAAACTAGATAATAGCAGCAAGTCCAAAACGTTATAGCTAAGTCTTTCTTCTGAATGAAATTTTAAAAAGGCTAAAATCAGCTCTGTAAAGCCTATAAATCACCAAATCACTGGCTTTAACATGTCTTCACTTATAAACATTTCCTTCCAATTTTGTTTTATCTTTGCTTTTTTTTTTTTTTATCTTTGCTTTTTAAAAGACTTATTTCTTTTTTCTCCACACAGTACTATGATCTTACAAGAACTCACAGTGTGTGAGTAAAATACTCTTTTTCCATATCTTCCTAATGAGCTATTGTTATGCACAATTTTACTGCTCTCTAACTGGATCAATGATTGATATCCACAGATTTTTTTCATATTATAAACTCTTATCCTCCATAGTCCTCTATAGGGAAATTAGAAATACTTCTTCCATTGGTTATATTAAGAATATCTTTGTTAATTTATAGTGTTATTTGTTGCCTGATTGTTAATCAATACGTTTTCCTTTAGAACTGTACCTCACAGTAAAAAATGTCATAAACAATTCTAAACATACTTGCAGAATAACCATTAAAGTGGGTTTTATTTATCTATTATTATTTTTTTAATTTATTTTTTGAGAGGTTTTTGCTATAGGGAGCATGCATTGGCCCGAAAGACAGAGAGAGACAGAGAGACAGAAAGCGAGAAATCACCTTCCAGGGGGCATGGCCACGCTGCAGTCCCTTCTCCTCCATTCTCCTCACAGGATCTTGGACACGCACACACTCGGGCCAAGCGTCAGTTTAAGCCACCAGGCCCGGGACTCAAACCATGGTCGACTACATGAGAGTCCAGTGAAATAGCCATTACACCAACTGCTGGTCCCATGGAGTGGGTTTTAAATGTTTACAACATTATATACTGTTAAATGTTGAAGGTGGTGAACATGTTTATAGCCTCAGTTTTTTTATTACACACCAAATACATGCCTTTAAAGACCATTCTGTATTCTACAAAGATGTGTCATGATTATATGTAAATTATAAATTACAATAAACATTTAAAAAGGAATTTAAAAAAGACTCCGGAA
Organism: Tupaia belangeri chinensis; assembly: GCF_000334495.1. Taxonomy (NCBI): domain Eukaryota; kingdom Metazoa; phylum Chordata; class Mammalia; order Scandentia; family Tupaiidae; genus Tupaia; species Tupaia belangeri. The sequence continues at coordinate 2,250,927 of NW_006159697.1, forward strand.
CAATTAGCCTTGAATAGTTAGAAATATTTTGCTAATATATTGATAAAAATACACATCCCCACTTGTTAAAAATAACTTGGGAAATAAGTAAATCTTTATATCTGATGAATAAAAATACCAACTATTCAAAGAAACTGAAGTTGTTAAAGAGTTTGAATAGGGAAGTCCTGTCAGAAAAAAAGACGTACAGTATTTTTATATTAATTTTTTTAAAAGCCAAGAGAGAGAGCCCTATCGCAGGTACAATTATCTTCTTTAAAAATATTGTTCAGAGTGGGACTGTTTTATCTGATTAAGTTGTTTTTCAAACAGATGTGTGCATATGGAACATATATGATTGAAGTCTCAACAGTTTTCTGTTAATGGTCAAAGCACACCTTGATTTGATCACAAAATCTCTAGGCACATAAATTTTGAGTGCCTCGTCAGGTAGACTTCAAACAGCCTAGATAGTTATCTGTAGCAGTACCTGCAGGAATGTTCAACAGAATAGTAAGTCACGTTACAGTGACTGGCCTACCCACAGCTTCTGAACACTGCTCCGATGTAATGTGCCAAGGCTCCCACACTAAGGGGGTAGTGACAAGCCTTGATATGAGAAGGACGTTCATGGAGCTCAGTGCTTCCCAGGTGTGGTTCTGCCCCCCAGGGTACAGTAGGCAATGCCTAGAGGCCTTTTTTACTGTCACCCTTTGGAGAGGGGGTGTTCTTGGCATTGAGTGCAGACAGGCAAAAGATGCTGCTGAACACCCTAACCATGCACAGGACAGGCCCATAACAAAGAGACATTCCGTTCCAAATGGCAGCAGTGCTGGGGCTGAGAATGTTTAAATGGGTTTTCATGCAAACTCGCCCCCTAACGGAGGGCATTCATATGGAGGGGTTCCTCCATACCAGGACCTATGGTCCAAGTGATGGATCAAGGGCATTCCAAGGATGCCTTTAAGAAATGAGAATAGTAGAAAAGTATTCTCAAAGGGTAATATTTTTGATGACCGCATTACTGTAATGACTGAAGATTAATTTTCTACCATACACACAATGATTGTCAATGCAGTCTTTGGAGTTTGACTGCCACATGCTGCTACAGCTGCATACTCTACAATCCACAGAGCCATGCAGGTCTCAAGGTGTATCATTTTGTGAAAATGTCAGGCATCTCATGAACCACAGTTATTTAGAGGCTGAGAGAGAAAATTTGAAAGAAGACAAAAAACACTGATGGGAATTTTCCAAAGAGCGATGGTGTGAAAGCAAATCATGAAGACAGGAGCCTTGGCACCTCTGCAAGTTAACTAAGATTTGTGATAGGGGCCAGACGGTAGTGCAGCAGTAACACAGCTGGATCCACAAAGGAAAGTCCCAGGTTCTTGTCCAGGGGCCTCAGTGTATACACTCTCATCCAGGTTGGTTGAGGCTTGGGGTGGATCACTGCATGAAGATCCTGCTGGGCAGTGCCCATCTCTCTTTCTCATGAAAGAAATAGGCTTTATTTTTATTTATTTATTTATTTTTATTTTGAAGAGGAGCTATACAATAGTGCACTAGTAAAACCCAATGCTCTGCAAGGCTGACCCACGCGGGAAGGTTCCTGGTTCACAGAGACCTCCCTATGTATGCTAGGTATATGTGTTTTGTATTAAGAGATTTTTTTGGTATAGGGTGCATGTACTTGCCAGCCAGACAGAGACAGAGAGACAGAAAACAAGAAATCACTGCCCAGGGGGCATGGCCACATTGCAATTTCCTGTCCTCTCTTCTCCTCTCGGGAATTTGGGCACACACGCACATACGGCTGGTGTGAGTTTCAAGCTGCCAGGTCCAGGACTTGAATCACAGTCTATCACACCATGTGAGAGTCCAATGCATTCACCATGCCTTAATTACCTGCTGGCCCGGTAGATCTATCTTTAATATATTTTAACACTTGTGTAACTATTTATTGGCCTTTGCCATGTCAGCCTAACAAAACGTGCTACCAGCTGAATGCCTGCAACCTAAAAGCACAAGTGCACACATATGCCCCCTTATTTCCAGAGATAAAATACTGTGTAGGTTTATAATGTTCTAAGGTCATTCCTGACCCTAACGATCAGTGATTTCAACCATAACTTTATTTAAGGAAAGGTCCCAAGGTGATCACGTTGTGAATCTCTCCCATTGCCCATCACTCTCGTACACATATGTCAGGAGCTCAAAAGTGCTTGATTAATTAATAAAGATGTGAATCATGTTCCTACTCTTGTTTCCAGAGAGGACTATAAATAATTCATCCCTCCTTCAGCACCCAGATCAGTCCCACCTTAACCAGCACTTGTCAAATACAATATTCGTAGGGGACTGTGGAAGAGTGACAAGGGAATGATGATACACAATCTCTGACTTCATAGGTTATTGAGATGAAAGGAAAATGCTTTCTTCGTAGAAAAAGGATAACATGACAAGGACCTATGTGATAAATACATAGAAGCTGTGCAGATTATGAATGGTGTCAGATTCAAGAATTCAGATCCACGGTGTAATCTCAGAAAAGGTTTTGATCGGTAGCAAGACAAACCAAACTAAGGAGAGCCAAGGCCAAAGCCCAGGATGCGAAGTGATCCAGGAAAGTTACACTCATCACAGAAGTGAGACTATGGAAGAGAGGCAATATTAGGAATGTCAGTCAGAGGGTTAATGGATGACTACGTATGAGCTGAACAGAACCTGGCTTTTTGATAAACGTGGAATAGATTGTATGGTACAACTGGGTACACTTACAAGGCGAGAGGCAGGATTGAAACAAGCCAAGACCTTTCGCTCTCAGGGAGTAGTAAGCCACTACAATAAACTACTCAGTCATAAAAATCAGTGAGAGCCTGGCAATTGATAGAAAGTGGATGAACATGGAAAATTTAATGCTGAGTGAAACAAGCTAGACTATGAAAGAGAAGCACTGTATGCCTCCACTTAGTACATACCTAATGTTTTCACTCTATGGCAGAAATGAAAAGGTGGGAAGGTACAGAGGTATGGAGAGCAACTGCAGATACTAGGGACAGTGTGGGAGGAGGATAGGCAATGGGGGAGGTTGGGAGGATGGAAATCAAGGAGGAAAAAGAAAAGAAGAACTTTTTATAGACACAAGAGTGTGAAATTATGTGTTAAAAATTAAGTGTATGATAATACCTTTGACTGGACTAATATGCAATATATCCATATGGGGAAAGTTAATTTTGTATGCTACAAAGCTGCACGGTAATAAAATATAAATAAAACAAGAAAAAATAGATAAAGACAAGGATAGCAAGTAGACACATTGTCAGTGAGGCACAGCCTGCTTCTTGATGAGAAGGAAAACCAGCAAAGTAGGAGATCGGCATCAATGTCTATTTTCATAGACAGCCTCTCTATCTTTCAGCCAATTATTTTTTCTATATTTCTACTTACTTAGCTGGAAAGCAGAAATTTTATTCACAGATACTGTAGTCTCCAAAGATTTTCCATGATATCTTCAGTCTTTTCATCCGTATGTCAAAAAAAGCATAATGTAAGTTAGGGACCAACAGATGGCATAGCATTTACGCTGTTGGACTCCCACATGGACGACCATGATTCAAGTCCCAGACCCAGTGGCTTGAAACTCACACCAAGTGTGTGTGGGCATGCTCAAAATTCCAAGAGGAGAATGGAAGAGAAGGGATTGTAGTATGGCCATAACCCTGGAGGATGACTTCTTGCTTCCCCTATCTCTGTCTCTCTCCAATAAGCACATTCCTATATGGCAAAAACCCTAAAAAATTTTTAAATAAAAAATAAATATTTAAAATGTAGAGACTAATTGGAATTTTAAAAGACTTCAGAAGAGAGAAAGAAGGAACAACAGGGAGACCCTGTAATCTCAGAAACAGGAGGACCAACAGACGCCCCAAGCCAAGTCTCTCAGCTTGAGCTCATTGGCAGGGACCCCTGCCTAGCCTGCTGTGGTGGTGCAGGAGCACACAGCTACAGAAACATATGCCAAACAAGCAGGAAGAAGGGAGTATACCACCAGATGACTTAAAAATCAAAGCAGAGCACAAAGAAATAGGAGAAAATCAGCAAATACCTCCCTCAAAAGAATGAATCACCACTCCACACCAACAATGGATAAAACACAAGAGATTGCAGAAATATCTGAAGAAAAATTCAGAACATTCATTGTAACAACACTCAACAGGTTGCAAGAGAAAACAGAGAATCAGTTGCAGGAGATGAGAAAGTCCTTACAGTCCTGAAGGAGGAACTCCATAAGGAGATAGGCACACAGAAAAAGAATTAAGCAGAACTTCTGGAGATAAATAATGTGTTCCAGGAACGCAAAACCTTAGACCACGCAGAAGAAAGAAACTCTGATTTAGCCCAACCAACAGAAAAGAAGAGAAGAATAGAAGAACAAACATTAAAAATGAGGACAATACAAAGGAAATCTTAGACATCATTAAATGTCCACATAATAGGTATTCCAGAAGGTGAAAAGATAGGCAAAGGCATAGAAAACCTCTTTCATGATATATTAGCTAAAAATTTTCCAAATATATGGGCTGGCAGGTGGTATGGTGGTTGAGGCACTAGACTCCCACATGGCCGACCACAGTTTGAATCCTGGACCTAGCAGCTTGTTGTCTCAGTCTCCTTTCCTCTCTCTGTATCACTCTCGAGTCAAACTGAAGAAAAATAATAAATAAAAGTAATAATTCTAAAAAAAGAAAATTTTCAAATTTAGAGGGGGATGTGGAAATCCAAGTCCAGAAGATACAAAGGACACTAAATAGATACAAAATAATAAGATCCTCTCCAAGGCATATCATAGCCAAATTGGTGGAAACCAAAGGTGAAGACAAAATTCTAAAACTGGCAAGAGAGAAACACCAAGTTACTAAGGTTACCCCCATTACATTAATATCAGATGTCTCAGTTGGAACAATGCAGGCAAAGAAAAAAATGGGAAGACATATTTAAAATTCTGAAAGAAAGGCAATTTCAGTCCAAAGTACTATAACTAGAAAGATTATCCTTCAAATGGGAAGGAAAAAGAAAATGATTCCCAGATAAACAAATGCTGAAAGAATTCACCAAAATGAAACTGGCTCTTCAGAAAATACCTAAAGGATTACTATACCCAGAAAGCTAAAGAAAGAAAAATAGAAATAAGAGAACACAAAACAACTAGAAAAAAAAAAAAGATAAAACCACACATCTTGGTAATAACTGTAAGGACTAAATGTAGATTCAACGATTTTATATGCTAGCAGATAAGACAAATCTGCCAATTATTTGATAGACAGTTGTCTCCATAGGTTTCAATTTATTTATTATAACCATTACTCATCGCCTAAAACTAGATAATAGCAGCAAGTCCAAAACGTTATAGCTAAGTCTTTCTTCTGAATGAAATTTTAAAAAGGCTAAAATCAGCTCTGTAAAGCCTATAAATCACCAAATCACTGGCTTTAACATGTCTTCACTTATAAACATTTCCTTCCAATTTTGTTTTATCTTTGCTTTTTTTTTTTTTTATCTTTGCTTTTTAAAAGACTTATTTCTTTATGCTCCACACAGTACTATGATCTTACAAGAACTCACAGTGTGTGAGTAAAATACTCTTTTTCCATATCTTCCTAATGAGCTATTGTTATGCACAATTTTACTGCTCTCTAACTGGATCAATGATTGATATCCACAGATTTTTTTCATATTATAAACTCTTATCCTCCATAGTCCTCTATAGGGAAATTAGAAATACTTCTTCCATTGGTTATATTAAGAATATCTTTGTTAATTTATAGTGTTATTTGTTGCCTGATTGTTAATCAATACGTTTTCCTTTAGAACTGTACCTCACAGTAAAAAATGTCATAAACAATTCTAAACATACTTGCAGAATAACCATTAAAGTGGGTTTTATTTATCTATTATTATTTTTTTAATTTATTTTTTGAGAGGTTTTTGCTATAGGGAGCATGCATTGGCCCGAAAGACAGAGAGAGACAGAGAGACAGAAAGCGAGAAATCACCTTCCAGGGGGCATGGCCACGCTGCAGTCCCTTCTCCTCCATTCTCCTCACAGGATCTTGGACACGCACACACTCGGGCCAAGCGTCAGTTTAAGCCACCAGGCCCGGGACTCAAACCATGGTCGACTACATGAGAGTCCAGTGAAATAGCCATTACACCAACTGCTGGTCCCATGGAGTGGGTTTTAAATGTTTACAACATTATATACTGTTAAATGTTGAAGGTGGTGAACATGTTTATAGCCTCAGTTTTTTTATTACACACCAAATACATGCCTTTAAAGACCATTCTGTATTCTACAAAGATGTGTCATGATTATATGTAAATTATAAATTACAATAAACATTTAAAAAGGAATTTAAAAAAGACTCCGGAACAATTAGCCTTGAATAGTTAGAAATATTTTGCTAATATATTGATAAAAATACACATCCCCACTTGTTAAAAATAACTTGGGAAATAAGTAAATCTTTATATCTGATGAATAAAAATACCAACTATTCAAAGAAACTGAAGTTGTTAAAGAGTTTGAATAGGGAAGTCCTGTCAGAAAAAAAGACGTACAGTATTTTTATATTAATTTTTTTAAAAGCCAAGAGAGAGAGCCCTATCGCAGGTACAATTATCTTCTTTAAAAATATTGTTCAGAGTGGGACTGTTTTATCTGATTAAGTTGTTTTTCAAACAGATGTGTGCATATGGAACATATATGATTGAAGTCTCAACAGTTTTCTGTTAATGGTCAAAGCACACCTTGATTTGATCACAAAATCTCTAGGCACATAAATTTTGAGTGCCTCGTCAGGTAGACTTCAAACAGCCTAGATAGTTATCTGTAGCAGTACCTGCAGGAATGTTCAACAGAATAGTAAGTCACGTTACAGTGACTGGCCTACCCACAGCTTCTGAACACTGCTCCGATGTAATGTGCCAAGGCTCCCACACTAAGGGGGTAGTGACAAGCCTTGATATGAGAAGGACGTTCATGGAGCTCAGTGCTTCCCAGGTGTGGTTCTGCCCCCCAGGGTACAGTAGGCAATGCCTAGAGGCCTTTTTTACTGTCACCCTTTGGAGAGGGGGTGTTCTTGGCATTGAGTGCAGACAGGCAAAAGATGCTGCTGAACACCCTAACCATGCACAGGACAGGCCCATAACAAAGAGACATTCCGTTCCAAATGGCAGCAGTGCTGGGGCTGAGAATGTTTAAATGGGTTTTCATGCAAACTCGCCCCCTAACGGAGGGCATTCATATGGAGGGGTTCCTCCATACCAGGACCTATGGTCCAAGTGATGGATCAAGGGCATTCCAAGGATGCCTTTAAGAAATGAGAATAGTAGAAAAGTATTCTCAAAGGGTAATATTTTTGATGACCGCATTACTGTAATGACTGAAGATTAATTTTCTACCATACACACAATGATTGTCAATGCAGTCTTTGGAGTTTGACTGCCACATGCTGCTACAGCTGCATACTCTACAATCCACAGAGCCATGCAGGTCTCAAGGTGTATCATTTTGTGAAAATGTCAGGCATCTCATGAACCACAGTTATTTAGAGGCTGAGAGAGAAAATTTGAAAGAAGACAAAAAACACTGATGGGAATTTTCCAAAGAGCGATGGTGTGAAAGCAAATCATGAAGACAGGAGCCTTGGCACCTCTGCAAGTTAACTAAGATTTGTGATAGGGGCCAGACGGTAGTGCAGCAGTAACACAGCTGGATCCACAAAGGAAAGTCCCAGGTTCTTGTCCAGGGGCCTCAGTGTATACACTCTCATCCAGGTTGGTTGAGGCTTGGGGTGGATCACTGCATGAAGATCCTGCTGGGCAGTGCCCATCTCTCTTTCTCATGAAAGAAATAGGCTTTATTTTTATTTATTTATTTATTTTTATTTTGAAGAGGAGCTATACAATAGTGCACTAGTAAAACCCAATGCTCTGCAAGGCTGACCCACGCGGGAAGGTTCCTGGTTCACAGAGACCTCCCTATGTATGCTAGGTATATGTGTGCCCAGGATCTGCACTGGCTGAAAGCTACAGGAGGGATGGACTATAGTGTCAAGCCTCCATTAGGGTGTTCTTTCTCTCTCCTTCAGAAGAAATAAGATTTTCTAGGAAAATTATTTATAATTATTTTATTTACATATGTATGTATGTATGTATTTAAATTTGACCAGAGAGGGACAGAGTGGGAAGAAAGGAGTGAGAAAGCAAGCTGCCAGATCTAGGACTCGAACTGTAGTCGCCCATGTGGGAGTCCAGCACCCTTAACCACCATGCTACCTGCCAGTCCTGAAAAGAATTTCTCGGATGTTGCTATTATTGCAAGGTGGTTCTGCTTTGGCGTTTTTATTTTCTGGTTTCCAGAGGGCGTTTGTACTCCCAAGAGAGAGAGAAAGAGGGAGAGAGAGAGAGAGAGAGAGAGAGAGCGAGCAATCACCCTCCAGTAGGGTGTAGTGATGCCATAATCCCTTCTCCTCCATTTCTCCATCCTGTCAGGATTTTCAGCATACCCACACATGTGCCTGTTGTGTTTTTCAAGTTGCCAGGGATGGGATATGAACCACTGCCAGTCATGTGGGATCTAGTTTACTTAACCACCAGGCTATACAGCTGACCCTGTTTCAACAATTAAAAAAAAAAAAAAAAAAGCCCAAGAGTTGCAAACTCTGGTTGAAGGGGTAGGACAATTTACAAATAAAATTAATGCATTATTTGTCAGTAAATAGTCAAGATTGTGTTACATGTTAATTTGCCCATTTTTAGGCAACGCAACTCTTTTTATTTGATCTGAAGTAAAGAATCATCCTGCCTTTATTTAATTTCCATTTTAAACATGCATAAAATAATAGGGTGTTGATACACAGCCACTTTTAAAATGTATTTCATTATAATACTATTACATTCCAATCATAGTTTATAGGCCAAAATCCAAGGTCTCTAACTTAGACACGCTGTTCCCCTGAAGAAGCTGAATCTCAGCTATTTCTGAGGAATGACTGACTGTGTTTCAGACTATGGAGAGTCACCAGGGTTAAGCCAAGTCCAGGACCTATGGGGATAATCACGGCTAGAATTCAGATGCTAACATGTACAAATTCAAAATTCGAATACGCAATGCAGGTTTGAGGCACTGAACTTTGGGCCAGGGTTTCCAGACCTGGCTGAAGAGGAGTTAGAGGGCTAACTGGGGTAACTGCCTCCAACAAGACAGCACATTTGACAGTATGGGCAAGAATCGGCAAGGCATGTGGAGAGGTTGGGATGCCAGAAGGAAGTGGTTGGTTCTGGTCTAATCAGAACTGTGCTGTGTCTGTGTTTGTTTATTAAGGTGTTCACTCAGCCATCTGCTTATTATTCACTCAATGGCTATTTATCAGAGCCAGCAATGAGAACGCACTTGCAAAGAACATCTCACTTTTAGTCCTCCTGAGCACACCTTTTGCCTACTTTGTAAATAAGAATTTTTTTTAATTAATTAACTAATTTTATTTTTTCTTATCATTTTCTAAGTTTTGCTATAAGGCACATGTGCTCACCAGAGACAGAGAAGGAAATTGAGAAAGCAAGCTACCAGATCCAGGACCTGAGCCATGGTTGGCCATGTGGGAGTCCAGCACCTCAACCACCATGCCACCTGCTGGCTCCTGTAAATACAAATTATTAGCAGCCACTAGTCACGGAATACTTGCAAGTTCTCAGGACGTGCTAACGACACATAATGTAGATGTCACTGCTTCCTATTTACATACATGAAAACAAGTTTGAGAATGTCATGTGCCCAAAGTCATAAGAACTACTGAAGAATGTAGCCAGGCTTGGACATATGATTCTAATGATTCTAACTTCTTAATGAAATAGTTTGGAGAAATAAGAGAGACAAAATCTCTCATGACCGTTGACAGCCCTTTGAAAGCCACACTCATTCTCAGAACAGGCAAGAAGACCCTCTACTCACAATAAAGATGACGAAGGCAAAAAAAAAAAAAAAAAAAAAAAAAAAGAAAAAAAAAAAGAAAAGAAAAAAAAAAAAAAAGAAAAGAAAAGAAAAGAAATGAAAAGAAAAGAAATGAAAAGAAAAGAAATGAAAAGAATAAAAAGAAAAGGTGACCTAAAGCAAACCAAAGCCTGGGGGCCAGCAGGTGGCGTGGTGGTTAAGGCGCTGGATATTCCCACATGGGAGACCACGGTTCAAGTGCCTTGCTTTCTCACTTTCCCTCTCTCTCACTGTGTCTCTTTCTCCAGTTGAATTAAAAATAAATGAATGAGGGAACCAGCAGTTAGAGTAATGGCTATGTCGCTGGACTCCCATGTAGTCGACCGCGGTTCACGTCCCGGACCCGGTGGCTTAAAACTCACGCCAGGAGCGTGTGCGTGCGTGCCCAAGATCCCGAGAGGAGAATGGAGGAGAAGGGATTGCGGCGTGACCATTCCCCCTGGGGGGTGATTTCTCGATTTCTGTCTCTATGTCTCTGTCTGTCTGGCGAGCGCACGCGCCCTATAGCAAAAATCTCTTCCTCCCCAAAAAAATTAATAAATAAATGAATGAAAAAAAAAGCAAAACATACAGAAAACAAGAAGTGGAAAATTATTTGCTGATAATAACATGTTTGTTGATGTGCTTGATTGAGACAATATACAGTGTACTCTGGATGGAAAATCTCATTTTGTATGCTGTAATGATGTACAGTGAATGAATGCAAATGAATAAATTGAAATAAAAAAATAAATGAATGAATACCTAAAATTAAATAAATAATTCTTATAAAAAGAAAACAAAGTATGAAGCTCTCATGGGTAATGTAATTTGCTATATCTTCAAAATATATTCTCTAAATATTTGTACACCATTTATTTGATTAAATGGAAGTGAGGGAAAAAAACCTTTAATACAAATAGCCATACACCTACTATATTGTGTTTAATATATGAAATGTATCTCATACCTAATATTCTAATTACAGGTTAAATGAACTATTCACTATCAGTAAGAAGAAAGTGAATAGAACTACAAAGTCTGTTTCCAGCTTCCAGTGTCTCAACCATTACTGATTTGCAGAACCTGAGATGATCAAAGCAGAATACTTGAGGTGACAGCCTCAGAGAACGATGCTCAGCCAGAAGTCTGTTCAGTAGGAGCACTGTTTTCTTCTTCAATATCTACACTTGAAGACCCTGTTCCTACTCCATGGGGATAACCAATCACACTTGCTGTCAGGAAGTTACATGTACAACAGGCAGCAACGGAGTGGTTTTGTCCCATGATCGTCTGTTGCTTAGATGCTGGTATCCTGGTCTTTACCATCATGGAATTCTGGGCGTTCCTGCACACATATCATAAGTCAAAAGACCGTGCAGACCCACTACATTACGTGTTGTTCATGGAGTCAATTCCCATTAGTCCTAGGTGGAGACGCCTTGAGGAAGAAGGCTTTGAAGTGAGTGGTGTGCTTGCTCCATGCTTTCCCTCTCCCTGAGTCTTTGCACATAATTCAGGGATGCAGGCACCCAAAGAAAATGCAGCGTGAACAAGGCAAAGTTGTGAATATTGAGCTAAGAAGATAAGCTTAAACTTAAAAACAAACAAACAAAAACAAAACAAAACAAAACAAAACTATGAGTGAGCAAGACAAAGGGAGAAAGAAATGCTCCAAAAGGGTCTTTTTAAAAAAATTTTCCTGGGCTTGGGATCAGCAGTTGGCATAATGGCTATGTTGCTGGACTCCCATGTAGTCGAACGCGGTTCAAGTCCCGGACCCAGTGGCTTAAATTCACGCCGGGTGCATGTGCGTATGGGCCCAAGACCCCAAGAGGAGAATGGAGGAAAAGGGATTGCAGTGTGGCCATCCTCCCCGGGTGAGGGGGTGCTTTCTCGCCTTCTGTCTCTTGCTGTCTTTCTGGCAAGCACGCATGCCCTATAGCAAAAACCTCTCCAAAAATAAAATTTCCTGGGTCAACAGGTGGCATGGAGGTTAGGGTAGGTAGATCCCACATGGGTGACTGTGCATTTCAAGTCCTGGATCTGGTGGCTTGAAAAATATACCAGGTAGATGTGTGTGCATATCCAAAATCCTGAAAGGAGAATGAAAAAGAAGGGACTGTGGCATGGCCATTCACCCTGGGGAGTGATTTCTCACTTTCCCTTTCTCTGTCTCTAGAAAATGCACACACCTGACAGCAAAACTTAAAAAAAAAAAAAAAAGTCTTCTATTCATGAGAGCACATGTTCATGCACTTGAGGGACAGAAAGACAGAAAGACAGAGAGGAGCTTTCTGCACAGGGTCTAGTGGGTACTTATGTATGTGTCTGGAGTGTTTCAGACAATCCAGGTTGGGGGTCTCAACTGCAATCACCATGTGGAATCCAGCCTCCCTTGACCAGTGCATCAACACTGTGCTATGAGGCTGCCCCCATACAGGATCTTGACACCATGATTCATCCCCAGCTTCGGTCAGTCCCAGGTAACAGGCACACACACTCTCAGCATACTCAGGGAGGCCTCCAACATGACACAGAACTTCCCACATAGGTCGTCCACGTAGCATTGCGTTGTTACAACTGTGCCACCATCTGGCTCCAAGAGGACAAGGTTTAACTACCATCCCAGAAGAGACAGAGACAAGATGAGTATGTAAAAATCTCTCTAAAAAGAGGAAAGATACAGAGAGAAGATGGTTGATATGGAAATTGTGAATCTTCATGAATATAATTCAGAGTGGCATACCGATGGTCAGGACTCATTTTCCCCAGAACTAAAAGGTCATGAGACCTATAACTCAACCTGCCTTGACAATGTGTATGTGCGCTAATGACAACAGGACCTGCTTCCACTTAGAAAAAATATCCACAAGAATCTAATAAGAAGAGTAAAGTGTAAAAAGAGTAAAGTATAAAAGTGTAAAGAGTAAAGTATAAAAGTCAGACAGGTTCAAATCTTCTCTATTGTAATAAGTACCAAAGATGTTGATCCAAATTAATAAGATTGAAGATCTAGATATTCTCTGCCTATCTAAGGTGTCATTGAGGGAATGGGAGTAACCAAAAGACAGTTTGAGAACACACAAGAGATCAGGGGTGTATCTCCCATAAAAAGTAAGTTACACGAACCAACCTAGCAGGAAATAAACCTGAAAGTCAGGAACATGAAGGTTGAAGATGAAAAGAACTGTAGTGAGTAGCAAAACCTATAACAAGACTCAACACACACATGACTTATATGGTTATAACACTCAATAAGATGTCAAAGGAAATCTTGAAATTCGATGTAAAAGATAATTTAGTAAGAATTCAGATGTAAATTTCTACAGAATACCAACGGTAACCATGAATTGGTAAGTGTGAGAAAATAATAAATATGTTTTAAAAATAAAATTCTGTTGGGACCAGCAGTTAGCATAATGGCTATGTTGCTGAACTATTATGTAGTCGACCGTGGTTCGAGTCCTGGACCCGTTGGCTTAAAACTCATGCGGGGCACGCGTGCATGCATGCCCAAGATCCCGAGAGGAGAATGGAGGAGAAGGGATTGCGGTGTGGCCATCCCCTCTGGGGGCTGATTTCTCGATTTCTGATTCTCTATCTCTCTCGGGCGAGTGCACACGCCCTATAGCAAAAACCTCTCCAAAAAATAAAATAAAATAAAATAAAATAAAATAAAATAAAATAAAATAAAATAAAATTCTGTCAGTTATGATAAGCATTGACCACAAATGGATTCAAGTGTATTCTTCAAAATATAAAAATAGGCCAAGCTCAGATGGTGACACAGTGGTAAAACACTCTGTGAGGCAATCCCACATGGGATGGTTTCTGGTTCAAGTATGTCTCTCCACAACCCGGGGCTAGCTCACGTCTGGGAGTGGGTCACAGAACTGAGACCCTGCTGGAGGTACTATGTCTCTCTCTCTCTTGCTCACTCACAGAAAAAAATAAATAAGCCTGAAATAATAATAAAACATAAAGGTAGGCCAGCCATGAGGGCACAATAGGAGCATGCCATTCTGCAATGTTCAACCCAGATAGAAGAGCTGGGGTTTGGGTCCCAGGTCAGTCTATACAGAATGCACACATGGGCCTGCTTCTGATCCTGGCTGACTGCGAAGGCTGTGGGTATCGAAGTGTGAGGCCCTGAGGCAAGTGCCTGCCTCTCTCTCATGAAATAAGCAAACTTTTTACAAAAGGTAACATTTAGTAGAAAAGAATCACAGGTCTTCTAGAATTCTATAGGAAAAAGAATGTGCAAAGGATGGAGGGAGACATAAACACATATAGACACACGCACACACAAGGAGAAATTATACTGACCAAAGTAATATTGCACACTGCGTATTAGGCTATCCGATACGCAAATCAGTTGGCACCTTCAACAACCCGACCTAGCGTATTTCTTACAAACTTGAATCCCAGTATTAAGACTTTTGAACCACTTCTCTTTTCTTATGTCAACGTGTGTGTTTGTATTTTCACTAGACTAGGATGTACAGCCCTCCGGGGTGGGAACTGTCTTCATCTTTGTCTCCTTGGCAGGCAAGAGCTTTGGACCTAATGGGACATTTTTATAAAGGGTCAGCAAAAGTCCTTGTCTCCTTTTTCCAAATTTATGCTTAGTATCTTGCTAACAGGCCCTCTCTGAAGGACTCCACTCCTACACGTTCCTGAAATCTCTTTTTTTCTCACTGAAACCTTCATCATAGCACCTCCTTTCCATATTTATATACAGGGTTTTTTTTTGTTTTAGAGAGTTCCGCTAATTAGTTTTGACTACATTTCCTCCCAAGTCCTTCAGGCTGTTATATGAGTGTTTCTTTTTTCTTGACCATAAATATTTTCTCATCCTTATTTAACTCTCCTGAAATGAGGTCATAGATAGTACAGTCTACCTACATATGTTATTATAAACATTACCATAAATCAGGCTCATCATAGTATAATGTGGGATTAAGGATAAGATCTTTTTAGTAAATTATGCTTTTAAGTATGGAAATGCTTAGAAAAAATGGCACTAGAACACAGAGTTAGCTTGCTATATGCTTGCTTCTACTTACAGACTGAATAGCCCTGACCCACAATGTTTGGGACGTAGGTGCTAAGGCACCATGATAATGTAACCCTCCACGATACTAAAGCCCAACGGCAGGTCCCAGGTTCACGCCCTGAGGTCTGTGCACACGAGCTGCATGTGACCCTGGCTGCCAAAGGCTGGGAGGGGACTGTAGAGTGAAGACCCTGCTGTGGGTCTTTCTCTCTCTCTCCTCAGTCTCCCTCTGGTGAGCACACATGCCCTATAGCGAATTTAATAATCATCATCATCATAAATGAAAGAATCTTTTATAAAAGAACATTCTTACAAGAGAAATAAGCTATTGTCCAACTGATTTTTTAAATGGCATTTTAAAAACAGAGATTAAGTATGCTCATACATATGTGAATGGCTGCAAATCTGCCATACATATATGACCTTCACATGCACCCCAATGCATGAGTATGGGCCTCTAACTCAGATAGCAACAGGCGCTGAGAAAACAATCATGGTTTTCTCAAGCAGTGAACAACTCTGAGTGATATCCTGACCCCGAAAAGGTAAGGTATATCTCCACGATACCTGCTAGCTGCATTCCTAAAACGCTCGGCGAATACTAAAACCACAAAAAGAATGCCGTAGGTCTCTCTGTGAAATAAAGGCACTTGCCCGTGATGGGGAATTACGACTATTTCCTGTAGGATAGTCCAAAGTTGTATGAATCATGGCTTTTCTTTTCTTTCTTTTCTTTTTTAGGAGAGGTTTTTGCTCTAGGGCGCGTGCACTCACCAGACAGACATAGAGAGACAGAGAGATAGAAAGCGAGAAATCACCCCCCGGGGGGGGGATGGTCACGCCGCAATCCCTTCTCCTCCATTCTCCTCTCGGGATCTTGGGCACGCACGCACGCACACGTGCCCTGTGTGAATTTAAGCCACTGAATCCGGGACGCGAACTGCAGTCGACTACATGGGAGTCCAGCGACATAGCCATTATGCTAACTGCTGGTCCCATGGCTGCTTTTCTATTGAGCAAACTTCTCCCTTCCACTGTAGTATCTCTAAAATCCCCTTACCTGTGACAACCAAATCTAGCCTCTCTCTCTCGCTCTCGCTCTCTCTCTGTCATACACATACACACACACATACTTCAAAAACACCCCACAGAAAACAGCATTGTGCCATTGGAAAACTACTCCTTTGCCATCCACCCTTTGGGGTCCCTCCCTTAGCATCAGCCTTCCATATTATTTCAGGATTTTGCTTCTAATTCTTAGAAATGGCAAGGAATTAGAAAGAAACGCCATTCTTCTTAGCTTTCTGTCTCATTTACATGTGCCATTTGGAAACACGACTTGTTCAAATTTGGAGCTCTTATTTTCTCTCACATAAGTCCTTCACCTACACCTGTGTTTACCTTTGTATGGGTGAGTATTTGCAAACGATCTCTGTTTTTAGTAATGCACACACAGCTACATTTTCTTTTAACACATCATTTTCAGTGATGTGTTTATTAGCCAAGTTTGTGTGAATTTAGCTTGAAGGACTTTGGAGGTAAAACTAAAAGAAAGTTCAGCTGATGAAAGCTTAATAAAAAAAAAAAACCATGAAATGTTAAGCTCAGATATTTTATTCGTTTATTTGATGTGAAATGGGAGCGATAACAAAGATATTTTAAAAGAATCTCAAGTACCATAACACACCCTTCTAGATATTAGAATCGCCAGGAAGTTCAATCATCATATTGGGAAAGTTCATGTTAATTTAAAACATTAGCTCTTTGTGTTTCACTGACCGAAAGCATGGAGCTATTTGTATGAATGAACTTGTTCTCATTCACCCAAAGAATGGTTTGCTGTTTCATCCCTTGCTTGGGGTGATAGTATTGCCGACATGGAAACCCTGTAATAAAATTCTGATTGTACCAGTGCAAAGCTCTTTCCTAGTCCCGGGTTTCAAATGCTCCCAGGGAGCACTAGCCTTTGAACACTGCCGTGCCCGTGGATAACATTTCAGGGTGGAAAAGCCCAAGTGTGCCTCTATTCGTGTGGTGTTGACAAGACTTCTCAACTTCTCTCAACCGAGGAGCAAGTCCTAATAGGAGGCTTGGAATGAAGACTAATTCTCCCAGAGCGTAAACCTTGTGAGAAACACTTTCCTGCATGATGACAGATGCCACCTGTTCTCTCCCACCCTCAACGCTGGCCCTACCGTGAACTTGATGGAGGGCAATGGAATCTCATTGTATTTCATTTCAGTCCATAACTTTGAAGTGTGATCCCTGTGCACAATACTGAGCAAAGGCTCTGGAAATACAAAGACCGAATGGGAAATGGTCACACACATTGGAGGCCACTTTGGTCACTGTCTGTCAAAGCATCGTCTTTTTGTTTCTTAGTTTGATACAGGGTGCATGAACTTGCCAGAGAGAGACAGGGTGGGGTGGGGTTCTGAGAAATCGCCTCCCAAGGGGGACGGCCATGCCACAATCCCTTCTCCTCCATTCTCCTCTCAGGATTATGGACACACGCACATACACACCAGGTCTGGGACTTGAACCACATAGTCAGCCATGTGGGATCCAGCTGCCTCAACCTTCATACCACCTGCTGGCCCAGCAGTCAAAGCATCTTCTCTCCAGAGGCAGAAAGGAGAAGCTTTTCAATGTAAAGTGGTAGTGCCTCTAATGTGTTGCATCAGAAGGAAAAGAAAAAACAACATAAATCACTTTTGTCTATTCATAAGCACTGCCACATTTGATTGGTTCCTTCCCCCAAGGTATTTAATGATACAGTTGAAAAAAAAATTTAAAAAAATAAGGCATTGACAGTGAGTGCAAAATAAAAATATTTTACTGGGTTGTCAGAAAAGTCACGATGCATTTTTGCATAGAAAAACAGAAAACAACATGACCTAACTTATCCAACAACTCAATATAAGCTCCAGAGGGGACAGCTGGATCACAAAAAGAGGTTAAAAAAAAAAAAAAACTCTAATTCTGGGACGTGATTTTTTTCCCCAATAAAGAGCAGGATCAATGACACATCAGCTGAAAGTCTTATGCTTTGTCCTTGCAGCGTGCATCTATTCACACGCCATCTGTAGCCTAGCAGTGATGCCGTTAGCTGAGAGGTGGGCAGCGCTTATATGACTGGAAACAAGAACGAGCCTGAACCAATGTCAACAATCCAGCTGCTGCTAATGAAGAACATCGGGTCCTCAAATATCACCTGACCTAACCAGCCCATCAGTTCTACCTGTCCCAGAACGGCCGGAACATGACCTCCGACGGCCACTGCTCTCTCATGCAGCTCCTCTTCTTCACAACCACACATCCGAGCTGCGCTATGGTCCGCTGTCCTCCAAATGTTGCGTGTTGACCTTTGATTGTGATGAGACCACGAAGAGGAAAACTCAATTCAACTATAGTGGGGGTCTTCAGGAGGCTAGGATAAGGTCATCAGGGTGGGTCCCTCATGGCTGACTCTTGGAGGGTTTATAAGGAGAGAAATGTGAGACTAGGACAGAGACGGAGGGACATGGACACAACACTCTTGTCCTCCACCATGTTGAATGCAGCAAGAAGGCCCTCATCAGATGGAGTCCTAGGACTTTGGGACTCTGGACCTGAATAAACCTCTTGTTTTATAAATTATCCATGCTCAGGTATTTTTTGAAAGAATTATTTTATTTAACTTCATATATGTATTTATTTATTTTAATTTGACTAAAGAGGAGCAGAGTGGGGGTGAGAGGGAGTTAGAAAGCAAGCTGCTGGGGCCGGGACTCAAACTGTACTCAGCCATGTAGGAGCCCAGCACCCTTAACCACCATGCCCCCTGCCAGCCTCCATACTCAGGTATTTTTTATTACTAGAAACAGAAGGACCTAGAACACATTGGTCTTGGTGGAAGAGTTAAGAAAATGACAACGGACCAGGGAAACAGTTGAGAAAATAATTCTGGTCTCATGCTAGAAGGAATTACACCCCACTGAGGGCTGCAAACAAGACCACACATACAAGAAACCCAGCCAATCTTGCTTTGGAAACTGAAATTTACTAATTATAGTTATGTCCCTAATTATTGGGTTATCGGGAAAGTCATGATGCTTTTTTGCACAGAAAACCATAGAAAATTTCGTCATGACTTTCCAGATGACCTCCTTATTTAAGTCATACATTGGAAACTTCTCAGCATGAAACTGTTAGTTTTCCAACAAAGCTAATAAAAATCTACAGGTATCAAGACCCTCAAGTTGGGTATAACCTGGTTTCCTTTATCATCCCTTAGACAGTGATGCCGAGATGCTGTGGGTGCCAAGATGCTGTGGGTGGAAGATGAACTGGTACTTTCATCAGGCAATTCCATTAGAAACAGAAATTGATTAAGAGTGTTTTCTCCCAGGTCTTAATCTATCTCCAGGTGGAGCATTTCTCTCATGAGCTTTGCTGCAGAGTGTTGTCACTCCAAATACCTTGATTCTATCACAGGAGAAATGATACAGTGGTGGAAATCAGAAACCAACTCCAAATGGGAAACCTTCCCGATCTTTGTGACTCACAATTCATCACTCCATTTCCCTCGCCCCTTGAGAACTGTCAACACTTGTACCTTGCTCACGGGTTTCAGGTCTCCACTCCGTACCCCTTGGCTTTTACACTCATCTCGCCAGGCTTTGATTGACACCAAGTGCTAAATCCTCTCTTCTTTTTCCTTCCCCCAGATGTGCCATAGAATCTTCTGATTGATTTTTTTCTGTAGGACAAATTCTCCTTGATCCATAAGGACAGTTTAGGAGAAACATATATGCATGCCTGTTTTGATCCGTTCAGTTGTGATTAATGGAAAATAGTCTGGGTAGTTTAAAAGAATAGAGGTTTGGGACCAGCAGATGGTGTAATGGCTATGTCGCTGGACTCCCATGTAGTTGACCATGGTTCGAGTCCCGGACCTAGTGGCTTAAACTCACGCCGGGCATGTGTGCATGGGTGTGTGCCGAAGATCCCAAGAGGATAATAGAGGAGAAGGGATTGCAGCCTGGCCATCCCCCCTGGGGTGTGACTTCTGGTTTTCTGTCTGTCTTTCTCTGTCTTTCCGGCAAGCCCTATAGTAAAAACCCCTCCAAAAAAAATCAAAACAAATAGAGGGTTTAGGAAGCTCATGTTTGAAGGTCCAAGGTTCAACAGCCGCATCTGATGGGGTTTCAGCGTGAAGCATCAGAACAGAAGAAGGAGAGCAGAGTAGAGTACCTATAGCCATAAGCCTCAGTCTCCTCTTTCTTGGGGAAAGAAACTCGAACCAGGAGTCAATCATGGGAACCTCAATGCCCTTGCGACCTTAATGCCCT
Source organism: Tupaia belangeri chinensis (assembly GCF_000334495.1). Classification (NCBI taxonomy): domain Eukaryota; kingdom Metazoa; phylum Chordata; class Mammalia; order Scandentia; family Tupaiidae; genus Tupaia; species Tupaia belangeri. Next base: position 2,271,331 of record NW_006159697.1, read on the forward strand.
TCTGACCTTAATCCTAGTCTCCCACCAAAGGCTCCACCTTTCAACACCATAGTGGGATTAAGTTTTCTCAATATTAATCCTTTGACAACCAAATTTCAACACAGGATTTGGCGGGGGAGTGGGGGAACACTTAAACCAGAGCAGTGCCTGACAAACAGCTAGCTAATACCCTTACACCTGACTATGACGGCGTCTGATAGAAAGATGAGCTAAAGAGAGGAGGGTGGGAAAACGACTCTCCTTTTACCACGAAGCCCCTTCTGCTGCTCACGTTCTGTCTCATATCTGCCTATGATTTTTCTCCAATTTTTATACCTTCAGGTTTTTTTTCCCTCTGTGTGTGTGTGTGTGTGTGTGTGTGTGTGTGTGTGTGTGTTTAATTTTTAACCCTCTGCCAAGAGTTGTCATATTCCTGTCACTACAATCGGGCTGGCTTTTTCTAATTCCCTCAGGTATTTCTTTGATTCCTGAACCATTTTAACACTCACATAACTCCACAGATTTGTTCTCAAAGGGAACAGAAGAACCGTCAGGTGACAAGTAACTTGGAAAACATTCTCCAAACTTTTTTTTTCCTTCCCTCGATTAAGCAAACAATAGAATACTAGCAACCTTAAAAACCAAGTAAATGTTTCCAACATAAATGTTTGCTTTGCCAGAAAGTATTTCTAAAGGTATTTCAACAGTGGCAATAAAGCAAATACCCACATAATGGACAAACAACACACCACAAATATTTCTGCAGTCTGTTCTGAGCACCTACAGCTGCTCCCGCTTCATGTGTCACCCATCCAAGAACTCGGGAGGTATTGGGCCAACCAAATGATTCATTTCCCAACACTCCTACCACCCACAGAAAATTCAGCAAAAATATTGTGTTTGCCAAGAGGAGGACATTTGTAGTTAATACACATCATTTCAAATTCTGTGCAGTTTCTTCCATGCAGTATGCATCATGGCACCCTGAGAGAAAAGGACGGGACAGACAATGAATTTGGCACCACTGAAAAGTGACTGAAGCCAGTCTTGATTTGCCTGTCAGCTACTGGAGAAGATGTATCCCCATCACAATTCCTATCAGGAATGGCTGCTTTCTTGGCCAGTTATGGCAACCATAGCCTTGGGACCAGCAGATGGTGTAATGGTTACATTGCTGGACTCCCATGTAGTCAACTGCAGCTTATGGGTGCGTGCCCAAGATCCCCAGAGGAGAATGGAGGAGAAGAGATTATGGGGTGGCCATCCCCCCACAGGGGGTGATTTCGCACTTTCTGTCTCTCTGGGGAGCACGTATGTCCTACAGCAAAAATTACTCTTAAAAAAAAATAATGGCAATAACCATAGCCTCATCCTGGCGACTTGAGTTTTCCTGCATTCGTCTTTGTGTTTGACAAGAAATTCTGTCAAATCTGTTCACAGATAAAGTGCTCAACTGACATGAGAAAGGATTACTTTCTGTACAAACTGTGTTTGAATTTAACAGTAAGTTAGTCCTGTGTTGCTTTTTTTTTTATTTAAATTTTGAATTGCCTATTTTAATATATATTATGCTATGAAAACATCTCCAGAAATATTTAAAATTTAACTTTTTCTGGTCATCTTGTCTCTTGAAATGCATAACTGACATCTAACATTTCTAGTCATGGAAATGTTGACTATTGGATTCTAATACGAAGGGCAGTTATAATCTATAATTACCTCTACGGCTTCTCCATGGAAAATTTTACAAATGGCGTAAATATTCTATAATGTGCCACAGTGGTTTTCCACCAGGGGTGGTTTTCCACACACATCTCACCTCTGCCCTCCAGAAGGGGACATCCGACAGTGTTTGCAGATCATTTCGGTTCTTCAGATTGGGATATGTAGCTGGAATTACGTGGGCAGATGCCAAGGATTCTGCTAAACACGCCACACTGCAAGAAGAGCACCCTTTCTCCACCCCATCCCCCCAAAACATCTGTGGCAGCAATGTCAATGATGCTGAGGTCATGAGATCGTGGTTTTTTATTCTTCAAGAATGTGTTTTCTCTTGGTAAAACAAGTTTAAAACACCAAAAAATACCTCATGGAAATGTTCTTTAAAGTTAAATATTACTTACATAAATATGAATGAAGTAGATATGGGATAGGAGTAACTAGAAAATCAAACTCTGAATACAGTTAGATTTATAAATGTGAAGTTATGCTACTTTTAGATTAAAAATCGAATCTTCCAGAAAGTAAAAGTCGCCTTTTACAAAATGCAGCTTTCTGTTTTCCTAAAGACGCACTCAGGAAGTTCGTATTCACAAAGGCTTCTCAGCTTGATAAACTTTCAAGGAAAAAAAATTGTAAAGTTATGAAAAATTTAATAAGAAACAACTGAATTTCATTACATTTCTTTTCAAATGCCAAATGGATTTCAAAATTAAAAATGAGTGGTGCATAAATAAGTGTTCATTCTACATATTAGGGGAAATAAAAGAAGAATTGTCAAATAAAAGAAGAATTAGCTTTGTTTCTCACGTCTAGATTTTGGGAGAATTATTGGGTCATCAGAAAAGTCATGACATATTTTCTACCTTTTTCTATACAAAAATGTGTCATGACTTTTCTAGCAACCCAATATATGATGTTAGGCCCTAACCCTGCAAATATCAATGACAGATTTCACCTAATTTTAAAACAAGTTTGTTAAGAGACCAGCAGTTGGCGTAACGGCTGTGTCGCTGGACTCCCATGTAGTCGACCGCGGTTCGCATCACGGACCCTGTAGCTTAAACTCACACCGGGCGCGAGTGCATTCGTGACCAAGATCCCAAGAGGAAAATGGAGGAGAAGGGGTTGTGGGATGGTCATCCCCCCTGGGGAGTGATTTCTTGCTTTCAGTCTGTCTCTCTCTGTCTTTCTGGTGAGTGCATGTGCTCTATAGCAAAAACCTCTCAAAAACAAAACAAAGCAAAACAAAAAAACCAAATTTGTTAAAATTGGGGAATGACTTAATCAAATACCATCTGTAATACGACCAATCAAAGATCACTCATTTGGGGGGGAAATAAATCCCATGGAATGCTGCTGAATGCCAGTATGAGCAAGAACAGACATGGCAAATGGCCCTCCAATATTCTCTCCTGTGTCATTGTCCATGTGTTTCAAAGTTATGTATATCAAAGTTCTTGATGTGAGTGAGCCAAAGAAAAGAGAATTGTGTACATGGAATCTCTGATGTTTATATTTGCATTTATATCTTTATGTGTTGAAGAGGGAGAGTTCCATGTGTTCTGCTAAACCATCTATTTTTTTAAACATTTTTCAAGCCACTTAGGGTCACTATTTGAATCATGCAGTCAGCCACGTGGGAACCACCAAGCCACGGGGCTGGCCCACCACTAGTACCTTTAAATTGTGCTTTGATTGCATTTACACATTCCCACTGTAGGGACCATTCAGAGATTTAGTAAATATAGGGAAAATTCAGAGATTTACTAAATATTATTCTGTTCTTGGTTTATGGCACATGTACACAAAATTATTTAGTTGCAGTGATTACGGTATTGAACTGTCACATTCTCCCATAAAGTATAGTCGAAATCATTCTTTCCTTTGTTTTCCCTTATGTTTCAGATGTGAGGTTGAGGGTACCTACCGTAAGTAAGTTTCTTTGGAATTTGCTCTGTCTTCTCCTATTTTAGGAATGTAGGTACAGAGCAATTTCTTACATCTTCCTCAAAGTCTCCTAGCATGACTTTGGCATCGTTTTTTCTCTTAGATGCTAAGACTTAGACTAAATTCAGTCTTCAGATCAAAGGCAAAAACATCACCAGACATTTAGCAGAAATTCAACTCACTGAGCTCCACCCCAGATCAAATGAATCATAAACTCTGAGAGTGGGGCCCTGCCCCACTGTTCTCACAAGCCCTCTGAATCATCTCATCATTTCTGAAGTTTGGGCAACAATGTCTCAGATCATTAGTTCTCAAACTCACACATGTACACAGCCTCTGGGAACCGGCTTAAAAGTGCAAGCTCAGAGGACCAGCAGTGAGCATAATGGCTATGACCCTGGACTCACATGTAGTTGACCATGGTTCGCATCCCAGACCCGGTGGCTTAAAACTCACGCTGGGCGCGTGTGCATGCGTGCCCAAGATCCCGAGAGAGGAGAATGGAGGAGAAGGGATTGCGGCGTGGCCATCCCCCCTGGGGGGTGATTTCTTACTTTCTGTCTCTCTGTCTCTCTCTATCTGTCTGGTGAGCGCACACACCCTATAGCGAAAACCTCTCCAAAAAAAAAAAAAAGTGCAAGCTCTATTCTGGTTCAGTAGGCTGTGCTTGGGCACCAGACACGTGCGTTTTAAGGAAAGCTTCAGTTGCCTCTAAGTTAGGTAACTGGGGCGTGGTACGTAGCTTTATCATTACTCTCTCTGATGGACGGGTACTTATCAGAAACCCCACAATGACAAAACATGGGTTAAGGAACAGGGTCCACGGGGGTGAGGGAAACCTCAAACCTAAAGTCAATGACCGAAGAGAAGCCATTGCATCCACACGGTCCTCATCATAAAGAGGTGTGTGCAGGGGCTGGTGTGGCTAGACACTGAGCGTGGGTCAAAGCTGTCACCTGTTGCTTAATTGCTCTCCTCTGTGGAACAAGGATGAGAGCATTCCTCCCAATGAAGTAAGGCACAGACTCCTTAGCTGCCTGGCCAGTATATGTTTACATATATGTATATGCTTACATATATACAGATTAATATATAACTACATGCATACACGCATATATATATTCGAGGGGGTTCTCTTACATATATTTATGAAGTTCAAAATGATATTCACAGCATCTTTTAAATTTTGGTCAAGAGTCCAAAAAAATCACACTTACTTTTTTAAAAATAAATAAGATCAGTTACTAATAAATATCAGCACAAACAAGCAAGTTATTAACATATAAAAATATGCTTTAAACCATCCACTCAAGAGGTCTACCTACTACACAGAATTACATTTATCACAAGAGGGCAAGGTACAGAAGGGTCTTTTTTATTGTAGGACAGTGCCCCCTGCAGGAACAATCCAGGTTTCTCACTTCAGAGCAAAGGGTTTCAGTAATCTTCCCAAGTATTCAATTCCACTAATTAGTAAGGTAATAGTGAAAAGTCTGTTAGGTTATTTCATACAAAAATCCTATTCGATTTTAACACTAATTCAGGTGACAAAGTGCAAAAATAAATCTTTGAGTCGTCTTAGGAAGAAAATATTGAACCACATCATAAAAGTTTCCACAAAGGGAAACTGCGTGCCATCTACAATAAATAGACACAAATCACGCTTAACGCACTACGCTATAGAAAGTAAACTGCACTGGTACACACCATCTCTCTTCACTGTGCCGTAGGGCAATAAAGCCCCTACTCAGAGAATTCCTCGAAATACTGGGTCACCAGGGAAGTCACGATGCATTTTTCTATGTTTTTCTATGCAAAATGCATCGTGACTTTCTCAACGAGCCAATACCTCACGGTGTGTTTCCGCATATTCTTCTTGCTTTGAAACAAGACTTTATCCTGTTATGAGTGAACACTTCACCATCTACACAGCTTCTGTTTAGTAGATAAAAGAATCCCACAAATCTAGGCTGTTCGCTGTCTAGCCTAGTCTAGACTGACCCAGCTTACTCTTTCCTTCCATAGTTAGGTCCTATCACGGTGGCTTTAAGGGGGAACATTACGATAAAAGTTTAGGGAATTACTCAACTTATTTCATCTTACAAATTTATGGACTGCAGGTTCTGGTCTCAGTATGCAGACACTGAGGTGGAGCTGAAGGAAGCCATTTATTATCGACCAGTACATGTGGAAGGAAAGGGAGGGAGAGAAGGAAGAAGATGAGGATCAGGAGGAAGAGGAGGAGGAGGAAGCAGGACTGGATGCAGGGAAGAGTAGAATAGCAGAGCAGCCCTAATGCCACAGGAGTTGAGGAGCACATTGCCTGTTAGAGTTGTTCCATACTGGGTTAGAGTGACTGGTCTTAATATGTCCCTGCCTCAGGCATTCTTTGGATGTGGGTCACCCTAGGAAAGATGCGCCCTTGTGCAGCGTCTGCAGATGAAGGAGCCCCGGAGAGACTGCCTCCAACTCACACTGCCCCACTGGGCTGCCAGACCACCTTTGCTAGCACATTCCACCCCTTGCAAGCATTCTGTTCAGGGTTGTCGTTTCCACATTCTGAGAGCGCTTCTCCTAGGGGGAAGCTCAGTATGGGAATCTAAACAGGTCAAACTGACCCACACTGCTGCATCCGTTCCAGGAATACAATACATTCGCCTCCCTCTTCTAGAAACCCTTCTGAATGCCCTCAACTCAGCCTTGACTACCAGCTCTGCAGGTCTCACTGCCTTACTGATGTGCAACACAAACCCTTATCCCCGAGGGGTCTGAGCCCTGTCCCTGCCCTCTTAGCAACCCAGGGCTGCTTCTCTTGTTTATTTTGGTCTCAGTAAATCACCTGGGTAACACACCTCATTTTGTACGAGCATATCCATGTCTTCTGAGGATGAAGGTCAAGATGGCAATACCAGGGGCCTGTGGATGATGTAACGGTTATACTGCTAGTCTCCCATGTGGCCAACCACAGTTCAAGTCCTAGACCCGGAAGCTTGAAACTCACAGCAGGCGCCTGTGCACATGGACCCAAAATCCCAAAAGGAGAATGGAGGAGAAGGGATTGCGGTGTGGCCATTCCCCCAGGAGATGATTTCTCATTTTCATTCTCACTGTCTAGCGAAGATGATTTCTCATTTTCTTTCTCACTGTCTAGCAAGTGCAAGCACCCTACAGCAAAAATCTTTCTCAAAAAAAAAAAAAAAAAAAAAGGTGACTTCTCATTTTACCAAAGTGCCCAGGCTCCAGCTGTTGTTTATAGATTAACGTGTTCTTTCTCATCTCCTGGCAAATACTGTTGCCTTTGGTAATTAGCACCTCTCATCCAGAACCAAAAGATGCAACAAGGGGGAGTGCGAAGCTCCTAAGGGGGTCACAATGAGGAATGATGAAGGGGGGAGTCTTCCTTCTCTTGGTGTCAGCACCCCTGTAATGGTCTCCTCGGAGACATGTCCCAGTTTCGAGCTTGGGCTGAATGTGCACACCACCTACTGCACAATGCCACCTCGTCTTCCCAGGGGCCTGCCTACTGCCTGATCCGTCAGGTTTTCATTCATCTTGTCCTTGGACACCTGCATGTTGTCCAGCTTGTGTCAAGTGGCCCCGTGGCCCGTGCTGTTTCCTCTTCTGAGCTCCCCCACTCTGAGATCCCTGCCTTGGCACTGTCTCCCATGTTTGCTCAGTCAGGGCTTTGCAAGCAGGTGAGCAGTCTTGCACTGCATGACACCAGGGGGCGTGCTTTAGACAGAATTACTTTGCAGACTGCTCCTTTAGGACTCCTGTGGTGCTTCATGGTTGGGAGACAGCAAGATGATGCCACCTACTCAAAGTCCACAACAGTGGCTCCGAGATGCCTTTTTATATCGGTGCCTGGAGGGAGGAAAATGAACGCCACTGGCGACTTTTATCAGGACACATCGCTATCTAATATGTGCCTGGCTCTCAGAAAGGCTACAGAATTCGTGTGTCATATTTGCATGTAACGGAAGACACATCACCACCTTAGGTTACAGCTATCCCTATTGCCATCCTAGAAAAGAAAAAGAAAGAAAAAGAAAAAGAAAAAAAAAAAACAGTATGCTGCTGGTGAGGAATAAAAACACTTTCTGAAGGAACATTCTGTGGGAGCGAGAAGCATATTCTTTCGACAGAAAAGAGGGGAAGCTGCCTCTCTTGAAGTTTTATAGTTTCCATTACCTGTGTTTCCCTTCCCCCCTACCCCACAATGGCTTGTAAGGGTCCTAAAACCTTTTAAGAAGCTTGAAATAGCAAGGTGTTTTTCCTGGGGAAAACAATATATAATTGTGGATGTGTACATACGTTCTGGGCTGTCTATGACCTCCATAAAGCAGCCCATGTATGGATTCTGCAAGACTCATCTGACGGAACTTCTAATAGGGTAGCCAGAGCGCACTAGCGCAAGTGCTGCATTTGCAGTCATGAAACCTGCTAACGTCCCATGCTACCATTTAGCAACGGCAAGGCCTGAAGCAGGCAACCCTCTGCATGGCACTCTGTCAGCTACGGAATGGAGTGCATTCTATTTTATATCTTATCTAGTGTTTATGGGCATTACCTAAGAGGATAAATAGGACAAAGTAGATAGTAGGACCAACTCCTGGCCAAAGGAAGAGCCTTTGTGTTTTTCCCTCCCCTTAATTTAGATTAATGGCGATATTGTTCACCTTTTACTTCTGAGTATCAAATGACTGCCCTCCTACAACCTCTCCTATGCTCATCCACTAGACCAATCCATCTCCGGAACACGTACGCTCTTCTCAGAAAATGAGTAAAGCGTTTGCCCTGCCTCCATTAAATTTTACCTGGCTAATGGGGCCAGCGGGTGGCATGGTGGTTAGAGTGCTGGATTCCCACATGGCCGACCGTAGTTCGAGTCCTGGACCTACCAATTTGCTTTCTCACTTTCTCTCTGTCTCCCTCTGGTCAATTAAAAGATAAGTAATAATAACAAATAACATAAAATACACTTTTTTTTTATAATAATAGTAAAACACTAGTCATATCCACATGGTATTTAGGCACCTGTGCACCAGAACTTACAGCTAGTTTGGCTCAGTGTGTTGGTGAGAAGATATGAGGACTACTCATGCCTATAGTATGTGCCATGAGCTGTAAACATACCAAAGTCGCAGGAGAAAACCCAAGATTGCCAGAGTCTTTGGTAGGATAAAACACACCAATGCTAAAAATGATGTGGTTTCCTTTGATATCCATGGCTTACTTGTGCCAATGCAATGAACTATTATTAGGTCATCAGGAAAGTCATGCCATATTTTTCTATGTAAAACTCATGCCGGGCGCGTGTGCATGCGTGCCCAAGATCCCGAGAGGAGAATGGAGGAGAAGGGATTGTGGCATGCCCATCCCCACTGGGGGATGATTTTCTCACTTTCTGTCTCTCTGTCTTTCTGGCGAGCACACGCACCCTATAGCAAAACAAACAAACAAACAAACAAACAAACAAAAACTCTCCAACAACAACAAAAATGCATCATAACTTCCCCAACAACACCATAATAAACTTTCTTTTTTTAAGAAAAAGGAATTATTTTATTTAACTTGATTGATTGATTTTAATTTGACCAGAGAGAGAGAGAAAGCAAGCCACCAGGTCCAGGACTCGAACCATAATTGTTCTTGTGGTAGTCTGGTGCCCTAACCACCACACCATCTGCCAGCCCCACTAATGTGTATTCTTTAAAAACATCTACTAGCTTCAAGGTATCATAAAAGACATGCCATGAGAGTACATTAGTGAGAGACACATGTCTGACCCTCAAATATTCCACAGTGAACTTCTTTCTGGAGATGCTGTGTACACATGAAGTGTCAACTGAGAACACGTGAGATGAAAGGCAATGATCCGTGCTGGGGAGGGCTGCACACACACACAGGGACCTCCAAAGTTCATGATAGATGGAATTAAAGTGCAGGTTTATATGGTGTAATTTTTAAAAAATTCATGCCTAGTTTATTTCATAACATACATTTTCCATGCAGTTTTCAAACACCCATCATGACTGTGGATACAGTGTTATCTACTACAGTGTATTTACTATACCCTATAAGTTTTGAAACTTCCTGAACCTTGTTCCCTCAGTGTCTACCATAAGATGATTTTGCATTTCTATCCCATTGGCCTGATAGAAAAAGAATGAATAATAACGGTATTTAGAGGAGTTTAGAGCCTTGCAAAATCATATGCAGTGTAGCAAGGAAGACAGAGCAATAGATATATCTTTTATGTTAACGTCTCAGACCTGAGAGTGTTTTGGACAGTGTGGGCCAGCCAGTACCATGGTAATTCAAGCACTGGATTCCCACATGGTCGACTCTGTGGTTCAAGTCCCCGACCTGGCACCTTGAATATGATGCTGGGCATGAGTGTGTGTGTGTGTGTGTGTGTGTGTGTGTGTGTGTGTGTCCCTAAAACCCCAAGAGAAGAATGGAGGAGAAGGGATTGTGGTGTGGCTATCCCCACTGAAGGGTGATTCCTCAGTTTACCTCTCTCTGTTTACCTATCTCCCCAGAAAGCACATGTGCCCTATGGCAAAAACCTAAAATTAATAAATAAATAAACAGGTAGAGAGCTCTTCAATAGCTATTGACTCTTTAACTGTTAGCCTGATAGTCCAAGCTTACTCTACTGATGTGAGTTAATCTGTACCCATTCTACGGGACCAGCAGATGGCACAATGGTTACGTTGTTGGACTCCCACGTGGCCAACCACAGTTCGAGTCCTGGACCCAACAGCTTGAAACTCCTGCTGGGAGCATGTGTATGTATGTCCAAGATCTCGAGAGGAGAATGGAGGAGAGGGGACTGCAGCATGGCCATTCGCCCAGGGGGTGATTTCTCCCTTTCTGTCTCTCAGTCAAGTGCATACGTCCTATAGCAAGAATTTCTCTTAAAAAAAAAAAAAATCTGTACCCAGTCTAAAAGCTGCATTTGATTTGATTCGTTCTAATTTTAGAATCTAAGCTCAGCATCCGTAAATTGTCATGTTCCTAAAGTGATTCTTCTATGCACATATGAGATTTCTATCGTAATGAGAACAGAGGCATGTGTTGTACAAAAGAGTTCCAAGTTCCAGATGACGGTTCCTGGGAGTTATGTGTCTGTCAAGCAAATGCTTTCAACGAGAGGCACAAATGAAGGACAGAGAACACAGGTCATCCTTCCGCGAAAACCCTCTAGGGCACCAGATCTTCGAAAGGGTGTGGTGATGAGAGTGTCCTATTACGTTACATAAGAAGATGAGTTAGAGGTTTTCAAACTCTTTTTTTTTTTGGAAGCCTTAAGCAAAAAGACTTGAACATCCTAAAAGAGGTTAGGAAGAACTTGGAAGGGAACACTCTGTCTATTAAGTCTGGGCCACAGTCAATTTCACATACTTAATTATCTCATTTCAGCATTCTGTGAGTCGATCTGTCCCATCACCAATTGAGCATCTCCCCTCCCTACACTGGGGAAGGCACTTTTCAGAAGTACTTGCATTGATTCATCTCTTAAAGAGCTTCTCATCAATGGTTCAGACACTGCAAACGCTAAAGACGAGGGCGATTCTGCTTCCTTTTCCTGGCTTGCAAACATGGTTTTCACTAGCTCCTATCTGTGAAATCATTAGAATCGTTTTCCAGAAATACATACAGTATGTTACTTACAGGAAAGACACCCAGGAAAGACTTCAAAATCTGTAACAAGTGTGTTGGTAAAAAGGATAAAAAAAAAATCAAACACAAATTTCCTTTTCCCTTACTATAAACCTAAGCAAGCCCAGAATATTTTCTATAAAAACATACACTTGGTTTAGAGCTAGTATCATGAATCACCAGTTCCATCCCAGGAGAGGCAGCTTCCCATAATGGTTTCTGGAAGGAAAATATATTTAACAATTTGCAGTCAACTTAGTTCTGTGCCTGAAAGTTTAAAGAAGCCATAGCCTAGAAAATAGCATCTGAGGACCAGCCGGTAGCATGGTAGGTAAGACGGCTGATGCCACATGGTTGACTACACTGTTCAAGCCCCAGACCCGATGGCTTGTGAAACATGCCTGGCTTGTGTGTGTGCATGCCCAAAAGCCCAAAAGGAAGGAGAGATGGAGAAGAAATTGTGGCATAATCAAATCATCCCCTATGGAGAAGGGTGTCTTTCTCATTTTCCTTCTCTCTCTATTTGTCTATGCCAAGTATATGTGCCGTCTATCAAATTTTGAAAAGAAAAGAAAAAGAGAAAAAAAGAAAGGAGGGAGGGAGGAAAATGCCATTCTAGGCCAGAAAATAAAAGATGATCCTGTTGAGCTTTTAAAAGACTCCAGGGGCCAGCAGTGATGCGGTAGTTAAGGCACTAGACTCCCACATGACTGATCACAATTTGAGTTCCAGACCCAGTGGCTTGAAAATCATGCCAAGCCCATATGTGTGTGTGTGTGCCCAGAACCCAGAGAGGGAAATGGAGGAGAAGGGACTATGGAGCTAACCACCTCCCCTGGGGCGTGATTTCTCACTTTCTCTCTCTGTCTGGCAAGCACATGTGCCCTAGGGCAAAAACTTAAAAAAAAAATTTTTAATTTAAAAATCTTCATAAATCTTTGCAAAAACACATGGAACAAATGAAAATAGAGTGGACACCATGCAGGTGCCCTGTGGCTGTTGTAACATATGACCACTAATCTGGTGGCTTAAAACAATTACATTTATTATCTTATAATTCTGGAGTCAAAAATCCCAACAGATCTGACAGGATAGAAATCAAAGTGTTGGCAGGGGTGCATTCTTTTCTGAAGACTTTTTTCTTTTTTTTTAGTTTCTTTAAAATTTTCTAATATAGTTAGAGCATATCTTGATGTTTATCATTCGGGATTGATTCCTTGTGTCCTTTTAAAGCATGTCTATGGCAGGAGCCCCGAGAGAAGAAACCCTTGGGTTTAACCTCCATCTCACAGGCACAATGTCCTCTGCATTTCAAGTACATGCCATTATCCTGGGGTACGCACACCATATTTTATCATTACCACTGACACAGAACTTAATCAAGGCAGGAGCGTCTCAACCTAAGAAAACCCAACCCCCTGAGCTCCGCTAGAGAAAACTAATGAGAATGATTAGGGCTATTTGGACTCAGGACCTGTTAGAGAGGTTTCTGTCTCCAGGTGAGCCCTTAGGCTACACCAGATGTTCCAGGGCGGCATGAAATCGTCCATCTTACCCTGCAGTTGGCTAAGCCAGATGGCAGTGAAATGTTATCTCTATTCATTTTTTTCGTTCACTTGTCAAATCTGTTGCTTTTAAAAAATAATGTATCTTTTTTTTTTTTTTTTTAAAGAGGTTTTTGCCTTAGGGTGTAGGCATGTGCTTGCCCGGGAGAAAGAAAAAGACACAGACAGTGAGAGGGAAAGTGAGAAATCACTCCCCAGCAGGGATGGCCACACCATAATCCCTTCTCCTCCACTCTCCTCGCAGGATCTTGGGCACGCACACACATATGCCCAGAGTGAGTTTCAAGCCACTGAGTCCAAGATTCAATCCGCCGACGGCCATGTGGGAGCCCAGTGACGTCACTGCAATGCCATCTGCTGGTCCCAATTTATTTACTTCTTTTATGGGAGTGGGAGAGAGACAAGCACCTCAACCGGGTGTCAGGCAGCACTCCCGAGCCTTCCCAGCCAGCCAAAGTCAGCACGTATAGGTTGACAAGAACTGAACCTGCCACCTTTCACGTGGGTCCAGCATCGCTGAGCAGTGTGTCACTGCTGCGCCACTGAACTGGGCCACGTTTAAGTCTTTTTTACATGGGTCCCCAAGAGTCTGGGAGCAGCTAGCTGCCAGGGGTTGATGATAACCCAAATATCCCCTCCCAACTGGGAAGAAGGGATGCTTTCCCAGATCAGCTTCCTGTTCCCTGCTGCCCTGACTCTCGAAGCTTTTACGTAAACATCTGCTTTCCACCCTCCGTCCTTCGCCTCTGGGAACTGGCAGCTTCTCTTCTCATTCTGTTTCACCATGCCCTTCATGCCCAGTAGTGTCCCTTATGAATTTCAGTCATAGGACCCTAAGTAAGAGACCGCACACGGTCTGAAATACCCTTCTTGCCCCAGGCTGCTGTGGCTTGAGCCTGAATTAATAAGACACAGGCCCATGGCAGAAAGCAGTCTTTTCTCATGCTCTCAGCCAACTTCTGAAGAGGTTTCGGGTTCTAATTAGCAAAACTAGTACCAGGACCTTTGGATCAGAAGGTGGTGCAGAGAGGAAAGAGGACAAGAAAGGCCCTGCTTCCCTTCTAAATTGGATCCTGCATGGACTAAGGGGTAACTCAGAAAAAAGAATGAACTGACTGACCCTATCCTCTAGCTTTCGTTTCTGTAACAGTGAGACCTTCTTTTGAGTAACACAGGTGTTCTCCTAACTTTCAAAGTGTTTCCAGAATACCTAGGCATGCTCAGTCATGAGTGTGAGGCCAACTGGCCCTTCTTCACACAACTAAAACATCAGCTACCACCTTACTCCAGTGGCCAAAGCCAAGAAGCCAGAGACCATGTCTCCATGGGTGATGGAGGGTGGTTCCCATGCCATTTATGTTCCTTGTTGGCATACACATCATAACGCTTTTCCCTTATAGGAGAGGTAATTTAAATCAAACACACACCATCGAATTACTTCCCATTTCCAAAAATATTAACGGTTTAAATAGATGTTCGCAGACGGACCAGGTACATAACTTCCATGTACAATTTCTATCCAAAAGAACAAAGATAAACTACATATTAATTTCTAAGTAGACTGTTAGGACACAGCCCCCAGTTAAGTTAGATTTTATGAACTTGCTTTATATATTTTTTATTTGCAGCATTCC
>NW_006159697.1:2286072-2333397 GCF_000334495.1 Tupaia belangeri chinensis
TTCCTGCAGCGTCTGGGGTGGGATAGAGAAGCGTAATTCGTTCATTGTGCTGAATGGCCTTTCAGAGCTTATTAGGGTGACTTGGGCTACTTGTTTCCATAACGACACCAAGAACAGCATCTAAGCACTCAAAACCAAAATGGACTAACCTACCTACATATCACTCTTCCAGGCAGAAACAGAGCCTTGGGAGGGCTAGGAGAGCAGCTAGATTTCTATAATCCTTTGAATGTTGCACAAAATTAATGATGTTCAGAGGTCCTCTAAAGAGGACCCAGATGAGAGGCCAGAACCCGCTTGACTGTGTTGACTGAACTCAAACCTAAAGTAAATCCAGGCCATGCTGAGTTCCCATGGAATCAAGTTTCTGAACTTTCAAAGCCAAAGACGAAACCCTGGCTGGCTGTATCTCACCAGAGACAAGCATACTCCACAAAGCCTTTGGAGACCAACCAACTGGTCATCCCCTAGTGACACTTGGACATCAAAATAGTGTCCAGATGAGCCCAACTCTGGCCTACCGTTCCATACCTTTGAATCATTACCAACTGTATGCCTATTTTAATTGCTAAGATGCATGCACTAAAAGCTACTCAGCCAGAGGAAGACTACTACAACATTTAGATTAATCATCCAAACCTCTGGGACCCATAAATCTCACAAAGCCTCCGCGTTAGCTCACTAGGGCTTTCATAGCAGAGTACCACACGCTCGATGGTTTAAATGACTCCATTTGATTTGCTCCCAGTTCTGGAGGCCGGAAGTTTGAGATCAAGACGCAAGCAGGGGTGATGTCCTGTAAAGTCTCTCTCTCTCTCTCCACAGCTCGTAGAGGTCCATCCTCATGTTCAAATATGATTCTTGCTGTACGCATACCTATGCCAAAATTTCCCCTTCTTGATGACACCACTGATAAAGTGTTAGGACCCACCCTAATGACCTTGTTTTTACTCAATTAGCTCTTTAGAGCCCTATCACCAAATACAGTGATATTCTGAGGTACTGAAGGTTAGAATTTCAACATATAAAAGTGTAAGTGGGATGCAATTCAGCTTCCAGCTTCCTAGGAAAAACCTTAAACATCAGAATTATTATATGCAATGACATGGTCATTTTATTTTCCAGACAGATAACGTATATCAAGAAAAAGAAGTTGTTTTTTTTTTTTTTTCCTCATGCATAGCAAGGTTGGTAAATGACACCCCTATAACAAAAGGCAGATTAACAGAAGAAACGCTTAACAAAGTTACTTCATCCAAGTTTTATGTGACATGGAAGCCTTCAGAACCGAAAGACTCCGGGAAGACCGTATGTTACACTAAATCTAATGGAAGAATTGCATAATCGCTGTTGAACAAAAGAGGTATGAGCCAATGGCAATAAATTGGCAGGGACTTAACACAACCTGTTTGTTCTCGCTCTCTTTGGTGTCTCGTACAAGGAAGCCCCAAATCTGAGAGTGCTTGCCTATAATATTTACCAGTTCCTAAGAAGGCACCTGGGAGTCCAGCCAGGGAAGACACGAGATTATTGATTAACAGAATCACTACTGCTTGTACAATAATTTATTTGTTTCTGATCTTGGGATGGGAGAGAAGCACACACCTTAGGAACAGCCCTGCCATGGGGCACTTCCACGAGGTAAGGGAAAGGTCACGGAGCAGCGCTGGGTCTCATGGGGACAGGGCGAAGCTCAAGGTAAGGAACCTAGCCACATGTCTTCATTCTTTTCCTCCAGGTACAGGGGAGGAGTCCTCTTACGGCCACCTTTCAGGTGAAGTAGGTCAGAGAATTCCTTTACGATCATGCACCGGGGATGAAAGGGAGGGAGCCAAAGTAACCTTTTCTGTACTGTTCTCAGTTGTGAAAATGCTATGTTTTGGGGTATCATGCTCTGATCCCCCCAAAATGAAAAAAAAATTAAGAAAGTGCACCATTCCATACTGTATTGGGTTGCTGGAAAAGTCACAATGTATTTTTCTGTTTTTCTATGCAAAAACATGTCATGACTTTTCCGATAACCAAATAATATCAGTAGAGAATAGTCCTTTTTCAAAAAGATTTTTAAATATTACTTATCATTATTATAATTATTTTTTTAATTTGCTACAGGACATACTTACTCACCAGAGAGAGAGAGAGAGAGAGAGAGAGTGAGTGAGAGAAAGTGAGACAGCAAGCTGCCATGTCCAGGACTCGAAATATAGTTGGCTAGCCATGTGTGAGTCTAGTACTCCAACCACCATGTCACCTGCTGGTCCCGGAAGAGAATAATCTTAGTAAGATTTCAACTCTTTCACTGAATGGAACACTGAGAACGTAGGAGATTTCTCTTTATCCTTCTACTTCATGCAGATTTGCATTGAGATTTAAGAAAAACCATTGAATTTTCTTTATTACTTTCCCCAAATGACAAAACATTAGTGATAGGAAATCCTGTTCCAAATAGGAGGTTGTAGACAAATGAAGTTTAGGTAAGCACTGCCGTTCAAGGTACCTTCCCATGAGATTTTCATTAGGCTCTTGCCACACACATTAAGCTTGGCAAACTAAGTTATCACCCATGGTATAAACAGCAGCTCACTTCATGGAAAAGAAGAAATGAAGGAATGAAGAGAGACGGGAAGAGAAAGGGGAAAGTGTCGCTGTATATGCAGTACACTGACAGAGAACAAGGAGCATCTGGAGAGGAAAGTTATACAAAAATAAGAAATAACAACATTGTTAAACTTTGTTAGAATGCAACATTTTGTTTCTTCTTTTTTTTCCAAATGTTTTTGCCATAGTGAGCCATGTGCTCGCTAGAGTGAGACGAGAGTGAGAGGGAAGATGAGAAATAATCCCCCAGGGGGATGGCCACATTACAAACCCTTCTTCTTCTTTTTTGAGAGGTTTTCGCTACAAGGCATGTGCGTTCGCCAGAAAGACAGAGAGAAACAGACAGAAAGCGAGAAATCACCCCCCAGGGGGGATGGCCACACCGCAATCCCTTCTCCTCCATTCTCCTCTCGGGATCTTGGGTATGCACGCACATGTGCCCGGTGAGAGTTTAAGCCCGGGTCCAGGATTCTAACCGCGGTCGACTACATGGGAGTCCAGCGACATAGTCATTATGCCAACTGCTGGTCCCACAAACCCTTCTGCTCTACTCCTCTCAGGGTTTTGAGCACTCACGCACATATATCTGGTGTGATTTTCAAGCTGCTGGGTCCAGAATGTGAAATGTGGTCAGCCATGTGGAAATTGACCTGCTTAGTCACATGTGGAAAAAAACCTGCTTAAACACCATGCCACTTGCTGGCTCTGTTACGCTAACTTTTATCAATGCGAATTACCAAACACTTCTGCTAAGGAATTTGTGAGCATTCATGACAATAAAAATTATATCAATAATTATAGAATAATTCCATGTAGAAGTTCAATGAGTCTTTAGTTCCACTGGAATATATTAGAGGACCAATTCAGCCCCCTTCTTCATTTTTATTTTTCATGGCTCAAAAGCTAGGCATTTTTTTAACCATTTTTTAATGACTGAAAAAAAAAATCAAAAAGTAAAAGTACATTTAATTGACAAAAAAGTGAAAAGCTATTTGCTGATGATAATAATATGGTGATGTGTTTGTCTTGACTGATATGGTATTTGCGCTAAAAAAGAAAGGCTGTACACAGTAAAGACATAGGCGATTAAATGTAAATTAAAATAAAAATGAAAAAGAAAAGGAAAAATCGAAAAAAGATTTTGTGACACAAGGGAATGATTTAAATTCGAATTCCAGTGTCTAAAATAATATTTGACTGGGCAACAGTTATCCTCTGTTTAAGTATTGTCATATGATACTTTCCCAATATGACAGCAGCAGAGTTGAAGAGTTGTGATAGAGACCTTTTAGTGGCAAAGCCTAAACATTTAAGCTCTGCCCCAACTCAGAGGAGTGTTGATCCCTGAGTCACCCCCTCCACCCTCTCTTCCAGGCCTTAAAGGAACATTGACTTGCAGGCTGCCTGGTTTTCCTTTTGATATGCAAAGCTAGTCATAAATCTCCCTTCTCCCCCATAAAGCTGACTTGCCTTGCAGGACTGGCTGGGTCACTTCAGGTTCTTAGAAAAAGAGTGGGCTGGGACCAGCAGTTAGTGTAATGGCTATGTTGCTGGAGTCCCACTAGTCGACCTTGGTTTGAGTCCTGGACCCGGCGGCTTAAATTCACGCCGGGCGCGTGTGCGTGCCTGCCCAAGATCCCGAGAGGAGAATGGAGAAGGGATTGCGGCGTGGCCATCCCCCCTGGGGGGTGATTTCTCATTTTCTGTCTCTCTGTCTCTGTCTGTCTGGCGAGCGCACGCACTCTATGGCAAAAACCTCTCCAAAAAAAGAAAAAGGGTGGGCTTCCAGAGTGGAGGCTGAAAAACAACCTCATTACTTCCTCCTTCCATTTAGGCTTCAGAAATCCTTGTGGATATTTAGATAACACGCCATTCTGGTTGCGTGGAAAGAAGGAGGGGGCACTATGCACAAGTTCAGGCAAGGAATGTTTCCCAAGAAAGCTCATCCTCGCAAAAACACAAACAGCATAGGGAAAGGAAGAAGTGACACCTGCCCTGATGAGGAGGAAGGCCACAAAGAAAGTAACATGAGTAAAGACCCCCAGGGGCTTGATATGGGAAACAAGGAGGTATGGGACGTAAAGGAAGCACAGTTCTTCCTAGTGAATTCAACAATGGAGGCTGCGCAGTGGCACAGGGGTAAACCTTGGCAGCTTGTGAGGATAGCCCACATGAGAAGGTGCTGGGTTCACATCTAGAGACCTCCCAAGTATGCCCCACATGCACGAACCCATGATCCAGGGTTGGCTGGGGCTGGGGTGGACCATGGCCTCAACAGCCTGTTAGCGGTGGGACCAGCAGTTGGCATGGTGATTAAGGGTGCTGGACTCCCACATAGCCGACTGTGGTTTGAGTCCCAGACCTGGCGGCTTGCTTTCTCACTTTCTCTCTCTCTCTCTCTCTCTCTCTCTCTGTTACTCTATCCCTCTCTGGTCAAATTAAAATAAATAAATAAATATAAGTTAAATAAAATAATTATTAAAAAAAAAAAAAAAAGAGCCTGTTGGCGGTGGGACCAGCAGTTGGCATCATGGCTATGTTGCTGGACTCCCATGTAGTTGACCGTGATTCGAGTCCCGGACTCGGTGGCTTAAAACTCACACTGGGCGCATGTGTGTGCGTGCCCAAGATTCCGAGAGGAGAATGGAGGAGAAGGGATTAGGGCATGGCCATCCCCCCTGGGGGGGTGATTTCTCGCTTTCTGTCTTTCTGTCTCTCTCTGGTGAGTGCACGCGCCCTATAGCAAAAATTTCAAAAAAAAAATAAATAAATAAAAAAGTTAAAAGAGCCTGTTAGCGGTGCTCTTTCACTCTTGCCCATGGAAGAAATAAACTTAAGAAAATGACCCTGAAACAAAGTCTTCGGATGTGCTGAATGTTGCAGTGAATCCAGATCAATCGTGGAAATGTGCAACCAAGGGATTGAGGGTCTCACAGGCCAAAACCAAGATCTTTAGGTAGAATGTCCTGGGTGCACAATTGGAAAGGGAGCAAAACCAGGAAATCCAATTCAAATGAAGGAGGCCCCATGTCACGCAAACAGAGGAAAAGATACATGAGAAGGAGCTCAGCAGAACACGGCCCTGCCCTATTGCATTCTCCTCATACGGTACATATCTCGCTCTTCCCAAGTCAGGTGCTAAGTCCTTGTCTGCAGAACTGTCTCTTTACTGTAATAATAACTCTTCAATCATTACCTTTGAAATGGACATTCCAGACGACACGATTCCAAACAAGAAATCCCAAAAGAATGGAAAATAAGTTCATAAACTGCTATGACTGCTGTGTGACCACACAAAATAGGAAGCCATAGCAGGGCAGGTATCTTTCCAAGCTGCGGAGAGCTAGAAGGGTATTCCTAAGTCATATGACACGCCTTTGCAGAACTCTATAATGAAAACAAATGCAGAGCGAGGTGGTGACACAGCGGTAATGCAAGTGCACATAAATCAAAAGCTCCCAGGTTTGAATCTCAGGACCTTCTTGAGGATGCCAGGCATGCATGTGTCTGTGGTTCAAGCTGGCTGAGACCGAGGGCAGACGGCAGTGTGGGGACCCTACTGCGGATGCCTGATCCATTCTCTCTGTCTCTGTCTCTTTTCTCTCCTCTGTATCTCTCTCCCATGGAAGTGATAAACACACACACACACACACACACACACACACACACACAAAAGTATCTCTCTCCCATGGAAGTGATAAACAACACACACACACACACAAATGGATGCAGATTGTTGTAGAATATATTTTAGCTTTGTGACAAGAAACCCCACAAGTTTAAGTTGAATCAAATATCACTTTTATTATAATATTTAAGAACAATGTTTGGAGTCCTCTAATTAGATATGTAATGGCTGAATGAAGTCCAAAGGCATATCTTCTCCGTACTTTGGGACTGGAACTGTATATTGCTTTTTAAATTATTACTGTTAAATTTGTTATAGGGCATGAGAGCTTGCCAGAGAGAGGGAAATTGAGAAAGTAAGCTACCAGGTCTGGAACGTGAACCCTGGTTGGTGGCCATGTGGGAGTTCAGTGGTTTAACCACCAGGTCTGGAACGTGAACCCTGGTTGGTGGCCATGTGGGAGTTCAGTGGTTTAATCACCTGGGCACCTACTTATTTATTTATTTTTTCCTATGAGTGAAAGAGACATCAAGTGGGCGAGTGAGACAGAGACACAGAGAACGGTGCCCTCAGTGGGGTCTTCATGCCCTGATCAACCCACAGCTTCAGCCAGTTCCCGATCATGGGGAGATCCTGGCACGTCAGGAAGGCCTGGCACCTGACACGTCAGGAAGGCCTCTGGACACAAAGCTAAAACCTTTCCATGTGGGTCAGCTTTGCATAACGTGGCAATTACTGCTATAGCATTATCTGACCTCGTATTTTCTCTTTTCTTTGTTTCTTCCATAAACGACACACCCCAATAGGGTCTTCATGTAGCCTGGATCAAGCATGTGCACATGTGCCCCACTGTGATCAGGGAGCCCTGGGTCACCGGCTGCAGACCTTCCCACAGGGGCCCAGTTGCATCATTACTGAACCACCATCTGGCCCAGTGCTTCGTCTCTGGAAAAAGGAGTTTGAGGAGGATGACAGCTTAGATACGTAAGACAGCTTTAGAATCGAAGCAATGATTTGATCTGACTCGTACATATTTAATCCAATCGGTGGCGTGTTCATGGCGTGCAAAGCATTATGCCAAGTAACGTGTCCGGATTCCAGTATAAAAGGAGAGAAAGAAGAGTTTCAGTCTCGGAAAGTTTCGGTGTTCTTTATCATTGGACAAGTCGTGCTGATAAGAAAATGCTGTTACAGGCTTTCAACGAGGTCCCTAGATCTCGATCTAATTTAAGTGAATTATGTCCTGTAAATGCTTTCTTCAGTTTTTGTCCAGATAATTCTGTCTTTTCTAGTTTATCATAGCCTTAGAAATTTGTGTTTTAATGATAAAGGTCATGCAAAACTAAGTTTAAACAATCATTGTAGGTTTTTAGTCATCTCCTACAAGCATTCCCTGACATCCGCAGCCTCCCTCTCTCCCATGGGGCCCCTTTCCCTTTGTATCAGAGCTTTAAATCACAATGCCGATGGAGGCTGGACAACACTATTCTAACGGGGCCTCACTGACTGACAGACAACGTAATTACATTCTATTGCACATGTGCCTCCTTTGATCAGCTATTGCTTCTTTCCTGGCTGTCGCCCTGTGCTTAAAACCAGCCTGCTCAATAATTCCAGTTGTGGAAGAATCTCCCACTGTCCTCTGACTCTCACTTGCACAAAATTAAGCCATGTTCTTCAGCTAGCAAGTCAACTGCAGATAGAATTACTCAATGTACATGTCAACCTTTACAGAAAATTAATTACTTACCTTCGAATCTCAGCCCTGCTCCTGTTGTTGCGTCGTGAAAAGTCATGATGCATTTTTGCATAGAAAAACAGAAAAGTATATCATCACTTTTCTGACAACCTAGTCATTTCTGTCAGGTGCCAGAGAAGAGAGTTCTATTTTACTGTGCATTACAAGATGACACAATTTTCCATTCAGAAATAATGTAGTACACAGGAAGTATAAGAGTGCAAGCCTAGGGCTGATCCCGTGGTCTAGTAATTAAAGAAGCCAACGCCATGTGGCCAATTTTGTGGCCTCTGGCCCCAGAGGCTTAAAAAAATAAGCCAGGTGTGTGCACAAGCAGGTCCCAAAGCCTAACAGGACAGAGAAATGGAGATGGGATTGTAGAATGACCACATTCTATCTACTGGGGGTTGCTCTGTCTGTCTTTCTCTCTGGTAACTGCATGTGCCTTCTGGCAGAAAAAGAAAAAGATGTCTCCTAAATTCTCAGTATATTCTCTTCAAAGACCTCCTGACCTCATATATCAAACTGTCGCCTGAAAAGTTCAAGGAAATGGCTAAAATGACAATTAACGTATCCTGTGCATATCTGTCAAGCAGTGTATTGAGTTTATATTATTTATTGATCTATTTGTTCCTCCATATTAACAAAAAGAGCATTTCTTGCATCCCAAATAAGATTGGAGATGCCTGCCATGGGATGATTACGGTGTTGGTGGAACTGTTTTAATTAATTTAATTCAAAACCAATTAGTGCAATCATGAAACTGTCCAAGGCATCTTTTTAATTTCCAATTTTTTTTTTCACTTCAGATGCTCTGAAGATCTTTTTTCCCCCTTTCATTGCCAGAGGGTGTGTGCACTCACCAGAGAGAAACAGAAAGAGAGAAATCAATACCCCTCTCAGTATATTCTCTTCAAAGACCTCCTGACCTCATATATCAAACTGTCGCCTGAAAAGTTCAAGGAAATGGCTAAAATGACAATTAACGTATCCTGTGCATATCTGTCAAGCAGTGTATTGAGTTTATATTATTTATTGATCTATTTGTTCCTCCATATTAACAAAAAGAGCATTTCTTGCATCCCAAATAAGATTGGAGATGCCTGCCATGGGATGATTACGGTGTTGGTGGAACTGTTTTAATTAATTTAATTCAAAACCAATTAGTGCAATCATGAAACTGTCCAAGGCATCTTTTTAATTTCCAATTTTTTTTTTCACTTCAGATGCTCTGAAGATCTTTTTTCCCCCTTTCATTGCCAGAGGGTGTGTGCACTCACCAGAGAGAAACAGAAAGAGAGAAATCAATACCCCTTCTCCTCCATCTCTCCAACCTGTCAGGATTTGGGGCGCGCACACACACATGCGCCTGGTGTGTTTTCCAAACCACAGGGCCAGGATTTGAACCGTGATCTGCTATGTCAGATTTTACTCCCTAGATTTTACCACTAGACTACAAGGTCAGTCGGCTTCTAAAATACTCTTTAAGTTATAGTCAAGTCAGATTATTGCTTGTTAGCTTGTGATGCAGTATTAGTGCAATACTTTGTTCTAATACTATTATGATTTTGTATAGCTTAACCTAAGCTGCTATGAAAATGTACGATTAGATGTTAGTCTTTTGGGACGAGCAGATGGCGTAATGGCTATGCCACTAGACTCCCATGTAGTCGACCGTGGTTTGAGTCCCGAACCCGGTGGCTTAAAGTCATGCCAGATACGTGTGTGTGCGTGCCCAAGGGCCCAAGAAGAGAATGGAGGAGAAGGGACTGTGGCATGGCCATCCTTTCTGGGGGATGATTTCTCACTTTTTGTCTCTCTGTCTCTCTGTGTCTGTCTGGCAAGTGCATGTGTCCTATAGCAAAAACCTCTCCAAAAAATAAAAAAAGACATTAGTCTTTTGATCTTTTGGAAGCGTAGATTACATTTTTCTAATCTCACCCTCCTATGTATCTTCATTCACAAATATTTGTGCACAATTTTGTGTGTGTAAACTTTGTAGACATTTCCATTAAGGAGACACCTCTAACAACTGATATCTCCACCTGTAAAGGGTACGAGTCAGGGGGCTACAGCAAAAGGGAACGGGTTTATTTCATGTGTCTCCTAAGTGCTCCACCCTGTCAGGCATGTTATATATATTCTCTTTCATTAGCTTGCATCTGTGGTTTAATGCTCAAGTGTTACCAAAAAATAAAACACATACATTCTGCTGAATTAATGTGACTCCTCGGTTGGAACATGCTTTCTCTTCGGAAACTGACGGCTCCGCTTTGTCCCAGCCATGAATTCCAGTTGTGATTTGTAGGGTTCATGTTTTGCGGGTGATTGACAAGCTTGGACAGGAGCTGAGCGTCAACTCTGAAAACAAACCCAGAGTGGGTGTTTGCCAGGGACTTCCCGGAAGGCAAACATTACAGCCCTACGTTTCATTCCAACACCGTAGGCTTACGTCTAAGCCCTGCCAAAACCAGAATCAGACAATCACAGTGTTGGATGCAAACGAGCGCAAATCCTTTCCAGGACATGCAGATTCTAAGGTGGCCCTGGAGGCTTGGCAATGCTTTACGCTCTGTTTGAAACAGTCTGTATTTTTAACACACTGTGCATAAACTCTTGGCCGTACCGTCAGTGTAATGTGAGAGTCAGCGGGCCCTCTCCCAGGATTCCTGATCCTCCCACCAAATCTCTGAGCATGGACCAGCTGTAAGACATGCTTTCTTTAGCCATCCTTCTGGGAAAATCCTCTGAGACTCTTGAATGGATTAGGACGACATTCTTATCCAGATAGGATTACTCCTTCTTTTTTCCTTTAAGCTTTTCGGTCAAAGATGCCACATCTACGCATTGATTTCTGGCTCCCTCATAGCTCAGAATTTTATCCAGCATGTAATGGATTCTCTCTGCATATGTATTATTAATTACCTAAGGTTTCTGATAGGACACACTACGCTCAAGCAATCGATACTGGTTACCTTTAGAGTGGGAACATGAGCCTGGGTGAAGGGATGAGGGGGGACCAAGAGAAAGACAAAGAGAAGCAAACGCCATAAGTCTTCCCTCCTTCTCTCCCCAGTAGCTCCTTAAATGCGGAAAGTCGTGGTGACAGTCTGTGCAACCCTTGTTCAGTTATCCTCGTCATTTCTCCCTGGGTCTCCCAACATCCCATTCTTTCTCCAAGACAAAGACTTTTCTCATTTGGAATAATTCCAGATCTAAGTTAAGAAAATCTTAGCTCCCTGGGACAGCAGGAGGCAGAGTGGTTAAGGGACTGATTCCCACATGGCCAACCACAGTTCGAGTCCCAGACCCAGTGGCTTGAAAATCGTGCCTAGTGGGCAAGCACGCATGCCCAAAATTCTCAAGAGGAGAATGGAGGAGAAGGAATTGCAGTATGGCCAACTCCCCTGGGGGGTGATTTCTCACTTTCCCTTTCTCTCTTTCTTTCTGCAGTGAGCACAGAAGCCCTGTGGCCAAACACTGAAGCACAAATAAATCAATCTAAGCTCTAAACAGCTTTCATAGTGAAGGAAACTACTGTTTCGCGTAACAGGAAATGTCTCGGTACAGCCGTAGGAACTGCAGTACTCACAGACATGCTTGTTGCTCACGCATGAAAAGCAACCACTGTTCTCTGTGCCCCGTGCAGACTGGCTGTTACCCAGGAAAGAACAGACTGTCGCTCTGCAGCAGCACTTTCCCCAGAAATAGCTCCTGCATCTCTCCCGCGCTGAATCACTTCTCCAGAGGCCCTCACATGTCCCCAGGATGGCCGTGAACCTGGAACCCAGGCTCCCTCCACCACAGGAGGGCAGAACACGCCCTTCGTGCCGCGTGTGCCTCAGGCCGCACCATCCACATCTGGGACTGGGCTCTCGAAGGTGTCTCAGTTTCTTCCTCCTCATCTTGTCCCACCTGGACCCTGCTCTCCAAGCCACCATGCACGTTCTGTGTACTGCCATGGTTGACACCGCTTCAGACTTCCTGCCCCATCCCCAGTATTCCAGGGTCCCCGGATAAAGCAACGGATGCAAATGTAAGTGCAGGGCGAGGTCACAGCATTCCCTAGCTTTGAAATGTCTGCCCCGTCGGAATCCATGTTCCATAACATTTCTCAGTGACTCTGCACACCAGAGGTGCTCATTCGTGTGGATTCCCATGTACCTTTCAAAAGCAGAATCCTTCTCTAAATACCTTTCAAAAGAGGTGGCAAATATCCCATGGTTCTTTAGGAAATAGCTCAGAAATGGGGGATAAGACAAGCAAATTGGATGGTGATTTGACTGCCATGTCTTTTTATTCAAGGACAAATTTGATCATTTTTAAAGAGAGTTTTAATCTCCATTATCCACTAAACCTACGAAAGCCTTAAACATTACTGTCTTGCTATCAAACGGTGTATTACAGGAAAAGAAATTACATTTAGTTTTACTATTCAGGCAGTTAGAATTACAATTCAAGGCATACTTAATTTCTTATGAATAAAGTTTAAAAGGAAAGCGTATATATCTTACTATGTAAGGCCACGACTATATTCTTTTATGCCATCTGTAAATTTGTACTGGGCTCTGTGGCTAACTCCATCCTCTCCCACACATCGGCTATCTGCGAAGCTTTTGCAGCAACTTACGGAAGGGTTTATATTAGCAGTATCTCTTTATAGTTGATTAAACTGAAGGTCCTACATGAAAATGAACTTGCTGAGGATGACAGGATTAAATGGTAGAGCAGAGCCGACTCCTAAGTCTTCACATTCATCATCTTATGCCTTTTGTACAACATTTTAAAATTAACTTACAAAGGATTTCTTTTGTGCAACACAGGTGAGGACTCAGTCACAGGAGAACAAACAGGAGGATGCCAGTGTGAGGCTGAGGCCACACGAGGCCCAGTGTAGTTTCTGACTCAATCTAAACAGGCCAGGCATGGTAGGGTCCTTGCTAACTGGGCGGATGGGGCAGGAGGATGGCACCATGGCAAGACTTGGTCTAAAGTACCTCTCTCTTTCTTTCTTTGTCCTTCCTGTGGGTGCATACTGTCTTTCCCTCTCATTAAAAGACACGCATGAGGTCAAATTATCTTTGTAAGTGCACATATTGTTTTATTAATTTAGTTTTATGTTCATTTGTTTGCCATAGGGTGTATGTGCTCACCAGAGAGAGACAATGAAAGGGAAAGTGAAAAATCACCCCCTGGAGGGGATGGCCATGCCAGAATCCCCTTTCCTCCATTCTTTTCCTGGGATTTTTGGGCATGCATGCACCTGTGCCTGGAGTGATTTTCAAACCAGCAGTTGCAAGACTGTGGGAGTTTAGTGCCTTAACCATCACAGAACCTGTTGGCGACTGTATTATACATTTCTAAGCTTAGTTTATTGATAGAGAGAGGAAACAGATAGATACTTATAACATGGGTCTCAGCATGCCACAATCTTCTCCCTTAGAGTCATGGTTGCACCCACATATTCTAGATCAACGCAGGATCCAAACTATGGTCTTCCACATGAGAGGATGCACTCCATTCCCTGTGTCGACACAGCTGGGCCTGTGCCATCTGTCCTCCCGCCCCACACACACCATGAGAGAAGGTCAGAGAGGGTCAGAGAGAGAACCACAAGGATCCTCAGCAGGTCCCATGCTGTGATCCCCTCCTGTCAACTTCCCAGCCAGCCAGGATCATGGGAGCAGACATCCAGCTCATACAGGCCAGCCATGGGACCAAAGCCATGATCTTCCACACAGACCCATCTTCACTAGAGCAAGGTGTTAGCACCGCGCCACCGAGACGTTCCTGTTCACTCATTTTTAAGGTCATAAAATAGTTATCCAAATTAACTATAAAAATGATGGCTCTTAGTTTTATCTTTTTCTTTAATTTTTTTTTTTTTGGAGGTTTTTTGCCATAGGGTGCGTGTGCTTATTAGAGACAGAGACAGTGAAAGGGAGAGTGAGAAATCATCCCCTGGAGGGATGATGGCCACACCACAATCCTTTTTCCTTTATTCTCTTCCCAGGATCTTGGGCACACACGTACATGTGCCCCCCATGATTTTCAAGCTGCTTGGTCCAAGACTTGAACTGTAGTCAGCCATGTGGGAGTTCAGTGATGTAACCATTAAACCATCTGTTGGCTCCGCCTCTTTTTTTTATTTTTATTTTATTTTATTTTTTTTAGATTTTTGCCATAGGGCACATGAACTCACAGGAAAGACACAGATAGAGAGGGAGGGAAAGTAAGAAATTACCCCCAGGGTGGATAGTCAGACAGCAATCCCTTCTGCATTTTCCACTCAGGACCTTGGGCATGCATGTACACAGACCCAGGGTGATTTTCAAGCTACCACGTCCAAGACTTAAACCATGTGGGATCTAGCACCTTAACCACCATGCCACTTGCTGGCCCCACTTTTATCTTAATGCTGAAAGTACAAAAATTTGATGTGATGATTTTGTTTTTGATTTTATTTGCAATCTACTTCACAACCAGTTACTAAGATTTCCACCCTTATCATCTTTCAGGACTTCACAAATCTGGACTATTACCATGTGTACCGAACTGAAGATAAACATGTTCTGCAAGAGAGAGAGAGAGAGGGTGGAGATGGATGGGCTGTCAGGGTAGTGCTGTGTGTAATCAGGGTACACCTATCTGCTGATGATGGAGTGCTGCTATTTCAGGACCTTCCACTTTCCCGTATCACCCCAGTGGAACTGCTGGATGGATGCTTTCTCCCTATGCCTGGGATAATAGATCAAGTTGGAGTATGAGGTGCCTCTTAAATCCTGTCCCCAAGGTAGGAAGAGCATCCAAAGGCCATAGAGGAGCTTCTTTTAAATTCTGTTCTAGCATCATGCCTGATAGTCGAGATTATGATCTGTCATAAAGTAATGAAACTTACAATCAGTGATTCAAAACTCCCTGCACACCAATGCTGAAAATGACTTCAGTGCTTTTCTTGTATGACTCCCTTATAGAATCCATCTGTTACTTCTGAGGGCTGGCTCTGAGATGTGCAGAATGTATCTTAATGCTGTACTTGAGCACATCGATCGGTTTCTTTTGACATTCCCGCCTCCCACTGTAATAGCTTCCACCTAGCATACTTCTCTTGGATGGGTATGGAGCTGTAATGTCAGTTTTCACTGATGAATCAGAACACCCACGTGGGACTTGTGAACACTGCTCTAAGAATCTTGAACCCAAGAAAGATGGCAAAGGAATTTGTGAAAAGACAGATTTCATTGATCAGTTATTTTGACACTGTGCACTGAACTTCTTAGATCATAAAGAAGATGCGGTGATGAAACAATGGTATGTGTATGAACAACAGAAATTGAGGTTATGGGCCACCCCTCTTGCAGCCATTTCCAAAATAATGTTAGTTTCTTAGCTTGGCCTGGTTACTTCTTTTATTTTTTTCTTTTTTGGGAGAGGCTTTTGCTATAGGGTGTTTGCACTTGCCAGAAAGACAGAGACAGACAGAGAAATAGAAAGCAAGAAATTAACCCCCCAGGGGGGATGGCCACACCACAATCACTTCTCCCCCATTCTCCTCTTGGGATCTTGGGCATGCACGCATACGTGCCTGGCATGAGTTTAAGCCACCGGGTCTGGGACTCGAACCGCGGTCTACTACATGGGAGTCCAGCAACATAGCCATTATGCTAACTGCTGGTCCCACCCTAGTTATTTCTCATCTCTTCCTTTCCCCAGAATGCCAGACACTGAGGCCCATGATGGCCTCATGGTCAAAGCCATGGCTTCACGGTCAAAGCCATGTGAATGCCACCAGCTTCCACTAGCTGTGGTCTACTTCTCCCAGTATCTGCCATTCTTCACCCAACAGCTGTCATGAAATGCCACGTTAGGTCCACTCCACCTCCTGAGAACTCTCCAGCCCTACCTTTCCTTTCATGCCCACCCATGCCAGCCTAGCTCGGGTGTTCCTAACTCTTTCTGGCCTCGATCTATCTGCTAACTCATACTTTCATTTCACCTTCACAGAAACTTTGACGCCTAAACAAAATTAACATTTTTTAATTGCCAGAGGGTGCATGCATTCTACAGAGGAAGAGAGAGAAAGGACACCCCAATGGGATGCAGTCATGTCATAATCCCCCTTCCTCCAATTTCTCCATCCAATCAGGATCCTGGGCATGTGTGCACATGCGTCTGGCATAGTTTTCAAGCCATTTGGGCCAGGACTCCAAGTGTAGTTGGCTATATAGGATCCAATTCTCTCTGCATAGCACTTAATCACTGCTTTAAGGGGCTAAGCACCAAACAAGCATCTTAAAGTACAGCTCTTCTATGGGGCCAGCAGGTGGTGTGGTGTTTGTGGCATTGGACTTCCACATGACCCAATGCCGTTTGAGTACCAGACCCAGTGGCTTCCTTTTTTACTTTTTCTCTTGCTCTCTCTCTTTCTCTTTTCATGTCTCTCTGATGAGTACACATGCCCTAAAGCAAATTTTTTGTAAGTAATGATAATAAATAAAATTAATTAAATAATTGTTTAAAAAAATCTATTAAACTAAGGCTCTCCTCATCCACACCTTCCTCATCCATGTTACATGTCTTCCCTTTGTCAACGAGCACAGTCCAGATATTTTAAATGATTCTTCTCTTTTTCCAATGGGCCTCATTTTATCCACATTCTGTAGACCAATGAGTTCTTCCTCGATGATATAAAATACCGATTTTATAACATAGCACATTTGCAATGACCTGAAGGAGAAACGACTATCTTGTCCCTCATTAATAAAAAGTAAAACTTAAATGTCGGGACCAGCAGATGGCATCATGGTTATGTTACTGGACTCCCATGTAGTTGACTACAGTTTGAATCCTGGACCCAACAACTTAAACTCATACTGGGAGCGTGTGTGTGCATGTCCAAAATCCCAAGAGGAGAATGGAGGAAAAGGGAGTTCTGCATGGCCATCCCCCACTGGAGGAAATTTCTCATTTTCTGTCTCTCTGTCTTTCTCTGTCTCTCCAGCAAGTCCATGCAACCTATAGTAAAACTCTCTCTTTAAAAAAAATAAAATGTGGGTGAATCTTAGTAATGACTTGAGTGTTACTCATTTTCTGTTTCATTATCTGAATTCTAAAATGTGCTTTTCTCAGTAAATGTATAGAGGTACTTCAAAACGTTTTTGGAAACATACAACTAAAGTATGAGTTTATTTTAGTGCAATTTTTTTGAGATTCATACAGTTTTTCATAACATGCATTTTCTGCAGAATTTTGAAGACCCTTCATACACTACCTGGATATTAAGAAGTTTAGAAGCTGCTGGGTTATGAGTCCACTTATAATTCCAGCCACATTCTACCTTCATTCCTGCCAAAAAAAGGAATAGGGGTAAACCCACATTACATTCCAGGCTGGCTGGCTTCAACAACGACCCATGGGGGCTCTTCCTGCCAGCATTTCTCTACCTCTCCCAAATGGACCCAACTTCTGCTTTCTCTCATCTAAACCTTGATGGATGTTCCTACTCTTTGACAAGTCCTACCACTGGGGCTACAAAGAAGCCCTTTTTACAGATGGCCCCATACCCTGGGTCTATACTCTGCCCTCTCCTAGAACTAGCTAAAACCTCGATTGTGATGGTAGAGACTTCTCAGCTTTCTGCCCTCAGTGGTGCCTGACCTCCAAACAGATCCAAAGTCAACTAAACTCATTGAGTTGCAGCTTTGTCATCAATTTCCACCCTAGGTGTAGATATGTGTATACACACTGAGTTGTGAATACATATCTCCATTGGTGTGTGTGTGTGAGCATGTATGTACGGTTGGCACTCCATACCTGAGTGTCCCATATCTGCTGACTCATCCAACTGTAGATCTAAAATGTGACATTGTTGTTGATGCACGTGCATATCTGGCTAGCTCACATGCTCTCTGGCAATTAAAAGAATAAAAAAGACTAAAGTATTCAAGAGAATGGTGGATAGGTTATATGCAACTACTATGCCATTGACGAAAATTTTCAAATCCATCCACCTATCTCCACTATGAGAGAGAAACAGAAAGAGAGAGATGGGCACCTTCAAAGGATCTCACTCCCTGATACCACTCCCCTAACCCCAGCTTTTCCCAGACGGCATCTGTACGGAACCTGTACTGACTTTTTTCCACGTCATTATTCCCTCAACAGCACAATATAATGACGATTTACACAGTGTTTACGTTGTGTAAGGACTTATAAGGAATCCAGAGAGGATTGAAAGTACACAGGAGCGGGCTGGTCCTGTAGCATACGGGTTAAGTGCAGTGCATTGGGAGCTAGATCTAACACGAAATGCCAACTGCATTTCAAATCCCAGCCCTGACAGCTTGAAAAACATGTCAGCCATGAGTGCGTGTGTTCCCCAAATCCTAACAGGATGGAGAAAGGAGTGGAAAAAGGATTTGGGCATGGCCATGCCCAACTGGGGGTGGCGCTCTCTCTCTCTGGCTAGCTCACATGCTCTCTGGCAATTAAAAGAAGAATAAAAAAAAGACGAAAGTATTCAAGAGAATGTGTATCGGTTACATGCAACTACTATGCCATTGACAAAAATTTTGAAGTCCATTCACCTACCTCCACCATGAGAGAGAAACAGAGAGAGACGGGCACACTCAAAGGATCTCACATCCTGATATCTCTCCCATAACCGCAGCGGTTCCCAGCCAGCCACAGTCATGGGCAAACATATACAAGCCATGAGTATTCAAGTCAACCCGGGAACCAAACCCAGATCTTACATATGGGCCACAGAGCACTGTTGCCACCAGGGCTGCACCTACTAGGCCATTCGATAGAAGGGACGTGTGTACTCACAGGTTTCACTATCTATGGGGATCCTGGAAACAATCCCTTCAGATACAGAGGAGTGACTGTACATACGCATGTGTGTAGTTCTGTTTCTCACCTACTTGGTAGGAAGCGAACAATTTTTTAAAGTTATCTACTTTACTGCCTGCCCTGAGAGAAGGATGAGGTGAGAAGAGAAGTTAGAAATCAGAGAAAAACACGTCCTCAGTGAACTGGTAACATTTCAAACACTGCTCTTGGCAGCCAAATCTCTGCAATATCAATATTGAAGATGTTCACATTTTCACTGTATCTGCTCAGTGAAGGGCTGTCTTTATTCGAGCAATCACCTACAAAAGTCTGCAGGCTATTTACAAACATTAGGACAGACCTAAACACAAGAGGAAATATCTCATTAAAAATAGACAAGAAAGTCTTATTAGGAGAAAAATAAAAATAAATTATGCAATGCATGATTATCTCTTATGAGTTTTGGGGGAAGACAATGGAAACCAATGCTGAGGTATCAACAAACCCTAGCAGCATCAGATACTGCACCAAATTCCCATACGCGTACACACATTCGTGACGCCAGGATCAGATCTGGAAAAGTCATGGAATGATTCTGCTCAGGGTGACACGCATCATGGTTTATGAAGTGTCAAAAACACAACGAGGGGCACGTGGAAACAGATAGACGCGCTTGTCTCAGACAAATTAAATGCAAGGGGAAAGGAGCCATCTGCAGAAAAAAACTAAGTTAGAAACATCTGGCAAAGCAGCGTTCTCAAAGAATGGCACTGTAAATAAATTGCAAAGCAGCCGCGAGAGGGAATAATAGAAATAGGACCCTACAGAAAACAGCATTTCCTCGTAAAGAATTCATTATCTCGAAGGAAATGAAACAGAGGTACTTTACTTGAGACAAAAGAATATTTCCTAGGACATCGTCAGTGCCAAAGCAAAACAAAGATATTAAAAAAGAAAGAAAATGAATCACTGGGCCCATGGTCAGAAAAGCCTTTCTCAGTGAGAAATGATGATTGTAATGACTAAGTTCATTAGAGGTGGCCATAAGATGAGGAGCTGGAACAAATCCCTGGGCCCCATACTGCAGCGCGGGGCCTGGGGCGCAGCAGGTCACAACGCACGAATCCCATGTAAAGACTAGGAGAGGTGCTTGCCCAAGGAGACTGGTTTCTTTCTGTCTGGTTCTGTTTCAGTCAAGACCCCAGACTACTCTCTGAATCCCCTCCTTTCGGCGGAGTGCATGCGAGCCGTCCATTGAAGTCTTCAGCACAGGCTTCGGGTCCACAGGCACAGGCTGAGATCCTGTTCCCTGGCTGGCTGGCTACGTGACTCCCTATGAAAGGACGCTGGCCAGGTATCCCCACGGGCTGCTGAGAGGATCAGATGGATCGCTCCAAGGAAAGCAGCGGGCCCGTGTGTGGGATGGAGAGCTGCCCCACCGACGCTGGTCACCTTTCATTTCCTCTTTTATTTCTCTTTCTAGAAAAAAGATGTAATCAAACAAAAATCCTCAACGTTCTCTACTGTAGGCTGCATCTTAAGGAGGTGTGGAGCTAAAACCTCATGCCCAGGAGAGCACAGGGCACAGAGCAGCATCACTTAAGACTAGAGAAAGGAGGAAGACTTGGAAGAGGGAGAAGACAAAGAGAAAGAGGAGGAGAAGACAGGGGGAAACGAGATGCCAATAATCAGCAGCAAAAGTGGGAGGAAGGGAATCAAGGTAGAAAAGAAAGAAGCAAAACATTTAAGGGACACAAAATGGAAAATCTGTTGACGATAATGTGTATGATAATATCTTTAACTGGATTACTATACAGTGTATTCATGTTAGAAAATTTCATTTTCAAGCTGTAATGATATATAGTGAGTGAATATATATATATATATAAAAAAAAAACTATGGACAAAAAAGAAAGTGAAAATAAAAATAGAAGTACCAACCAAGAGAAAAAGAAAACAAGTGTATATATTGGAAAATGCAAGAGAAATGGAAGAGAAGGAAATGCAGTGTGACCATGCCCCACAGGGGCTGCTTTTTCAATTTCTCTCTCTCTTTTATTCTCTCTCTCTCTCTCTCTTTCTCTCTCTCTCTGATGAGCGATTGTATCCTCTTCCAAAATTATTCTAAAAAGGAAAAACTGAGGCTGGAAGATGGCATGGTGGTTAAGATTGCTGGACTCCCACATGGCCGATTGTGGTTTGAGTCCCGGACCTGGAGGCTTGCTTTCTCACTTTCCCTCTCTTTCTGTCATACCCAGGTGAGCACTGGGCACTGAGCAGCATCACTTAAGACAAGAAAAAGGAGGAAGACTTGGAAGAGGGAGAAGACAAAGAGAAAGAGAAGGAGAAGAAAGGGCGAAACGAGATGCCAATAATCAGCAGCAGAAGTGTCTCTCTCTGGAAATATTAAAAAATTATAATAAATATATTAAGTTAAATAAAATAATTTAAAAATAAACAAACTGAGAATAAATAATAAATAAACAAACAACTTTGGTCATCCAAAAGCTAGCCTAGGATTTGGCCTTTAAGTCATGGCACCTAGGAACTACCCAGATCAGAATCCAGCAAAGCCCTCTCCGTTTTCTAGTGCTTAAAGAACTGGATAGCTCCATGCTAGCAAAACTCTGCCACCGCTTAGCTAAAGAGAACTACCAGCTCTCTCATCGTAGCTTGGAGGAAAGCCACAAACTTGTTTACAAGATAGTACCAGCTACTAAAAATAGGAATTTAAGAAAATAACTAATTCAGTTCTTGGAATAAATTTATTGTTGTTGTTGTTAAGATAGGGTCTTGCTATGACACTGTTCTTCTGCCTCAACCTCCCGTAGCTGGAACTATGGACGCATATCAGCCTGACTTTTTTTTTTTTAATTTTTTGCATCAAAGTCTTGCTGCTTCCCAGGCTAACCCTGAGTTTGCAATCCTCCTGCCTCAGCCTCCCAAAGTCACTGGGATTACAGTCAAAGGCCACCAGACTTGGCTTGTAGGTTGGCCTGGGAAGGAACCTGGGAATCCCATGTAGAACCAGCCTGTGGGGTACAGAGTCTTAGCATCACATATCGTGGTGGCTGAGACTGAAGTAAGCGTTATTGATGCTGATGTCTGTGCTTATCCTTCCTGCAGGGAAGTGACTTTCAATCAAAAGGCTGAAGTTTGTAGTCAGAAATACCTTAGGCAATTATTTCAGCTGAGATATACGGGAGTAGGTACATTGCATGGTATTACAACACAAGGAAGAAGGAGGAATATGATAAAACACAAAATCTTGACAAGGTTCATGCATGTAAATAGACAGTGATTTGTATTAATATCATGTTCATGTAAAATAGCCAGTAATGATCAGTCATTAGCATATTTTTTGAGAGGTTTTTGCTACAGGGCACGTCACTTGCCAGACAGACAGAGAGAGACAGAGAGACAGAAAGCGAGAAATCACCCCGCAGGGGGGCTGGCCACGCCGCAATCCCTTCTCCTCCATTCTCGGCTTGGAATCTTGGGCACACCTGCACACACACACCTGGCATGAGTTTAAGCCACCGGGTCTGGGACTTGAACTGTGGTCGACTACAGAAGAATCCAGTGGCATAGCCATTACGCCAACTGCTGGTCCCAGTCATTAGCATATTATAATAACGATCAAGAAGATGGGGCGGGAGCAGGTATTGCTGGCTTGCCCAGGAAGGGTATCATCTGAGATGCCAACCCAGACAAAGGAGATGTGTGCTGGTCCAAAAGACCAGCAGGGAGATTCCAGGGAAGCATCAACTGGTCCAAAGGAAACAAACAAGACAGGGGACACAGGAAGGCATGCTCATGAAGGGAAGAGTCTGCCCAAAGGTAGAGAGGCCAAAGGAAACTCATGCTCCTTGAAGACTGAGAATACAGGCCCAGGGGCAGGGAGTGCACAAGGAAGGCATTGGGCTCTGCCGTCTGGGACCTCACAGGAGGCCTGGCTTCGACTGGTGGTCCAACCTAAAAGCAGGGGATGGCGCTGTGCACCTATGATCCCAGTGACTTGAGGAGGCCTAGGCAGGAGCATGGCAAGCTCTTGGCTGCCTGGGCAACCGCGCCAGAGCCTGTGTGGAACAGAGCTAAGCATGGCGGGGCATGCCGATGGTCCCAGCTGGGAGGCTGAGGCAGGATGACCATGACATCGTGGAACCCTGTCTTAAATAAAGGAAAAAGAAAATCGAGACTACAGGTGGACGAGGCATTTGATGCATGGAGGGTGGCAGATGAAGAGAGCTAGTAATGGTCAGGGAGAGGCATGAAAAGAAATAAAGGAACCTTCTTGAGTGCTCACCCACGGCCACCTTGTTACTGCTATTATTACTATGATTACTTTTCCTCTCTCTTTTTTTTTTCTTTTTTAAGATTTTTGCCATAGGGCACATGCTTTCAACAGAGGGAGCTAGAGAGAAGGAAAGTGAGAAATCACCCCATAAAGGATAGGTCACACCGCAATCCCTTCTCTTCCATTCTCCTCTTGGGATTTGGGGCATGCACACACATGTGCCTGGAGCGATTTTCAAGCTGCTGGGTCCAGGGATTCAAAGTGCAGTCAACTATGTGGGAATCCAGCACCTTAACTGCCATGCCCAACTTTTCTCTTTTAATTTGAAGAACCAAGGTCAACGTTTAATGAGGGAGAAATGAAGAACAAGGGCAGTCAGGAGGGAGGAGACAAAAAGATACAGAAAGAGTAAGAGAAAGAGCGAGAGGAGGACAGATCAGTCACTAGCTGTTCAGGAACCAAATGCATGATTCCTGGAGGTTACTGCTGAAGTGACCTGGGAAACATCACCAGTACTGACAAGCCTACCCCCAAGGTGGAAGGCTTACAGGCATTTCTGTCCTCAAAGCTCCTCTATCTCTCTGCGAACCAGAAGGGCAAGTTTATGAAGACTTACAGCCAAGCCATGTAAGTTAAAACAGTGCACGGAGCTCTGAGCACCAAGCCAAGGCGGGTGTCCCGGCAGAGCATGATGGAAAAGCAGGGCACAAGCATTTACTGAAGGGCAAAGTGGGAGGACAAGGGCTTCTAGACAAGGAAATTAGCCGTGCAAAAGCTTTGAGGACAGATCGCCCATCACATGCCCAAGATCGCCCCCAGTGGTGATGAGACACTGCGTAGATCTGTTTTAAGAGAGTCAAGAAGTTGGACGAGAAGGAAGCTCTCAGATGCTTTGAATTTTGGTATGACTTCAAAGCAGTGTCCGATCAAGGCTGCAGAGCAAACTGGAAGGCAATGTTAATTCAAATGTCTTCAGTTAATATGTATGAGATCATTATCAAGCTCCCACCATGACATGGCATCTCGAGGACACAGACATGGATGGAACCTGATCCCGTTGTGGAGGAACTTCCAGGGAAACACAGAGATTCAGACCAAAAACCAACCACATTTTAATGGAGGTCATGATACAGTAGCACTCAGAATGAGAATGCCTGGTAAGAGAAGTCAGTGTTATATGGTAGATCTGTAGTTTTTATTTATTTCATTCATGACACAGTGTGGGTATGCATCATGCATGAGAAAAAGTGAGAGATTTGGTTTTGTGTGTGTGTGTGTGTGTGTGTGTTTTCAGAGAGGTTTTTGCTATAGGGCATGTGCGCTCACCAGAAAGACAAAGAGAGATACAGAGACAGAAAGTGAGAAATCACCGCCCCCCAGGGGGGATGGTCACACTGCAATCCCTTCTCCTCCATTCCCCTTTCGGGATCTTGGGCATGCATGCACACGCGTCAGGCGTGAGTTTAAGCCACCAGGTCCAGGACTCGAACCATGGTCGACTACATGGGAGTCCAGCGACATAGCCATTATGCTAACTGGTGGTCCTTGTGTTTTTTTTTTAAACTCCAGAGGGCATGTGTGTTTGCCAGAGTCAAGGAGAGAAACAGAGAGAAAGCACAATGGGGCGTGGTCATGCCAACATCCCTTCTCCCCCATTTCTCCATACTATCAGGATTTGGAGCACATATTGCAAATGCACCTGGTGTGTTTTTCAATCTGCTGAGGCCGGGATTTGAACCAAGGGAGATCAAGCTCCCTTAACTACTAGGCTGCATGGCCAGTCCTGGTAGGTTTTTTTTTTTTTTAAGTTTCTATTTATTTCATTCATAATAGTGAGTGTGTGAGCATGCATGAGCAAGAAAGAGACAGAAGCACCCTAGACATGGTCTCATCACGCAGTGGTCTCCTGACCAGGGTCCAGGACATACATGCATCTGTTGTGTTTTCAGTCCAACTCAAGGATCCCAATAGGCTAGGGAAGAAGAGTAAATGACTTGCACAGAAGCTTAGGGCACAGGCTGAGGAGCACTGGCTGCTGCTTCTGAAAATGTGGGCAGGAACCAGGACTTGTTAGATGTCAGCAGACCTGGAAGCGACTGCTTGAGGAAAGGAATGTTCTCCACCAGAGGCATCGTGGTGATTAAGAGTATGGACTCTAAGATCACACAGTTCTGGGATTCTGGTTTGTCAGACTATTAGCTGTGGCGTTTTGAGAACATCGTGTAACTTCGGTAAATTTCAGATTCCTGATAGCAAAATGCAGATCAAATGACTGTCCTTCTCTCCCCCCTGGCTGTTGGGTAGAGCAAATGATGAAATGATGGCTAATGTGTAATGGGATCGCTATCGACCTCACAGGGGGCACTTAGTAAACTGCTAAAATGATGAATACTGTATGCATTTGGACAAAAAAGTGGAAACTATGGGTTCTGGTAGGTTCTGGAATATCAGTTCAAGTGGGAGACACCTGGCAAGGTATGGCATCTTGTAGATAACTGACCCATGGCAGTGTACAGACAGGGGTTAGGATTTAGGATGCAGGGCTGGGTTCATAGCATAACATATCAAGCAAGGGTTTTGAGCTAGAATTTTCTGAAAAAATGCAATAAACCAAGATAGAGAACACAGGTATTTAAACAACCAGAAGATCGGATGGTGGGGGCCGGTAGGTGGCGTGGTGGTTGGGGGCGCTGGATTCCCACATGGCTAACCATGGTTTGAGTCTTGAACCTGGTGGCTTGCTTTCTCTCTTTCTCTCTCACTCTCTGTCCCTCTCTGGTCAAGTTAAAATAAATAAATAAATAGATAGATAGATAGATAGATAGATAGATAGATAAATAAATAAATAAAGTTAAATAAAATAATTCTTAAAAAAAAAAAGATCAGATGGTGTTTAGATGCAATTAATTAAGACCTCAACCTCTTAAAGTCATCAGTCATGTTCTATCAAAATGTGATGACTAGTTTCCAATGCTGGAGACTCCTTGTAGCTTAGGATAACTATCTGGCTGTGTGTGAGAGATGAGGAGCTGTGTTCACAGTTATGAAACACTGCTCTCCCTAGGACTGTGGACTCAGGGAGACTAGAAAGCTGGTGGACCTTCTGCCCTGACAAGGGCAGCAATAGAGTCAGGACACCTTGGACAGGAGCTGCCCTCACCTACACAGAGTGGGCAGAAGTAGGATCTTAAACGCTCTGATCTGAAGATATCGTGATGGGTTTTTTTTGACAGTTTGGACAAGGACAAACCATTAGCCCTAGGAAGCCATCAAATACTGCCACCGATTTTATTAAGTATTGCCTGAAGCCCTGAACGAAGAACAGCAAGCTGTGAAATACAAAATACTCACAATTACTGTGAGAAAGAGCAGACAGGAGACACCAGACTTCTGAGTCATCTACAGTCAGTTTTCCAGGAATAAGAAGCCACATCTCTACCACAATCTTATAAAAAAGTTGATAATGGTCCAGCAGATGGTGTAATGGCTACATCACGGGAATTCCATGTAGTTGACTGCGGTTCGAGTCCCAGACCCGGTGGCTTAAACTCACGCCAGGCATGTGTGCATGCATGCCCAAGATCCCAAGAGGAGAATGGAGGAGGAGAAGGGATGGTGGTGTGACCATCTCCCCTGGGGGGGATTTCTCGCTTTTTGTCTCTGTCTTTCTGGCGAGCGCATGCGCCCTATGGCAAAAACCTCTAAAAAATAAAGCTGATAAAACAAATGGATTCCTGAGTCCTGTGCTCACTTGAGATTCTGTATCAAATAAATTTTAAAAATTGCATCTCACTTCAGTGTGGAAAGGGAGCACACTTAGCATCCACTGAGCAGCATGCAGTTCTAGCAGTAACACTTTAAACATTAATATAATATGCTAATGTCCTCCTCACTTTGACATCTGGAATTTATATTGCCATGGCTATAGAACATAGCTTTGACTAAAAACAAACAAAAACAAGTTTTATTCTTAGGAAGTGGAATTCAATTGCTTATGCAAATGCCAACATGTATGATCTTATTTTTGTCATCTCTGCCACTTGGTTCTAAAAATTAAAATGATACCATGGCAGAGCAGCCTCTTACTAAAATACATCAATTTTTCTAGATTAAAAATATGAAGGGGCCAGCCGGTGGTGTGGTGGTTAAGGTGACCAGATTCCAAATGGCTGACAGTGCAGTTCGAGTCCTGGACCTGTTGGCTTGAAGGACATGCCAGGTGCTTGTGCCATGCACACCCAAAATTCCAGGAGCAGGATGGAGAAAAAGGAACTGCAGCACTGCCATCTCCCCTGGGTGGTAAATTCCCACTTTCTCTTGCTCTCTGTCTCTGTCTCTCATCAGCAAGCACACGTGCCCTATAGCAAAGTTTAAAAGAATATGAAGAACTGGGGAACCAGCAAACAGCGTAATGGCTATGTCGCTGGACTCCCACATAGTCGACCACGGTGTGTGTCCCGGACCCGGTAGCTTAAAACTCACGCCGGGCGCGTGTGCGTGCATGCCCAAGATCCCGAGAGGAGAATGGAGGAGAAGGGATTGCGGCGTGGTCATCCCCCCTGGGGGGTGATTTCTCGCTTTCTGTCTCTCTGTCTCTCTCTGTCTGTCTGGCGAGCACACACGCCCTATAGTGAAAAAATCTCTCCAAAAAAAAAGAATATGAAGAACAGAAACACAGAAATAATGGGATGAACAGTATTCAGATGCATGTATTAAATAACTATTCTTTTACTGCAGCTTATATATAATATATTCCTGTTTAAAGTAGTACTGCTGTTGGGGTCCGCAGGTGGCATGGTGGTTAAGGGTGCTGGACTCCCACATGGCCAACTGCGGTTCGAGTCCCAGACCTGGTGCTTGCTTGCTTTCTCACTTCCTCTCTCTCTCTCTTTCTCACTATGTCACTCTCTGGTCAAATTAAAATAAATAAATAAATAAATAAATAAAGTTAAATAAAAGAATTCTTTAAAAAAAATAAAAGGGGCCGGCAGGTGGCGTGGTGGTTAAGGCACTGGACTTAAACACATGGCTGACCATAGTTTGTGTCCCGGACCTGGAGTCTTGCTTTCCTACTCTCTTCCTTTCTCTCTCTCTGTCTCTCTTTGGGCAAATTAAACAAATAATAATGATGACACCAAATGAAATAAAATAATGCTTTAAAACATAATAATAATATTGTTGTCCAAGCTCACTATGATTTACCATTTCTCCTGTCTTTAGAAAGATAGAACCACAGTCACTTTTATGGAGTCGTAAGAGATAGTTTTACTATCGGTAAACTACGAAGTGGATTATGGACCAGATTTCCTTTAAGGGAGATGGTGGACGGCAATCAATATTAACTATCCTTCTGCAAGCAAGACAAAGAAAGATGTCTGAAGAAAAGGTTGTGCCTTAGCCGAGTCTGCCACCTCTCCCGCAGCTAAACTCAGGGAAAGATAATTCTACATCTGTTGTTTGGACACCCACACAGTCCCA
Source organism: Tupaia belangeri chinensis (assembly GCF_000334495.1). Taxonomy (NCBI): domain Eukaryota; kingdom Metazoa; phylum Chordata; class Mammalia; order Scandentia; family Tupaiidae; genus Tupaia; species Tupaia belangeri. The sequence continues at coordinate 2,314,645 of NW_006159697.1, forward strand.
AAGCCCTGTTAGTTTTTTCAAACCTGTTGGTGACTGGGGATTGGAGAGCTCTGTGTGTACCAGGCTCCCAGAAGTGTGAGAGTGTGAGGCTGCCCTGTGCGCTGGGTATTACACACAGCTGAGGCATCCAAAATGATTTCTTTCTTTCTTTCTTTCTTTTTTTTTTGGAGAGGTTTTTGCTATAGGGAACGTGTGCTCACCAGAAAAAGAGAGAGACAGAGAGACAGGAAGTGAGAAATCACCCCCCGGGGGGGATGGCCACACCGCAATCCCTTCTCCTCCATTCTCCTCTCAGGATCTTGGGCACGCACGCACAGGCGCCTGGCGTGAGTTTAAGCCACCGGGTCCGGGAACTCAAACCGTAATCAACTACATGGGAGTCCAGCGACATAGCCATTACACTAACTGCTGGTCCCCAAAATGAAGATTTCTGATCATCCTGTAAACCGGCAAAAGCACAGAGCAAAACGCCTCAGTCAAGTATAGATGGTAACGAGATTAAAGGGATTGATTTATCCTTGGAGAAAAATCCCCAAAGCAGTCTGTAAACATTACAAATCGGGAAGGCGTAGAAGCTGGTGCGGTTTTAAAACTTCCCTACTCCCCTGACAACCGCGTAACTTTATCAGTCTGCACACTCTGCTGCCATATAATGACATTGCTTTTGATTAGTAAGCAAAGCTGGTGTCGCGGGGCCATCTGGCATTTTATGGATAGGCGCAACTGAACTTGGCCAGGTGGTTTATATTATTTGGAACACACACTTGGAAATCACTAACTGTCTGTCATTCCAGAAAGCACCTTCCTGCTCAGAAGTTCAACTCTACGTACTGTGTGTGTGGGGGTGGTGGTGGTGGTATTTTCCCCCCCTCTTTATCGTATAAGTGATGTAATGGCTCAGAAACAGATACCTCTCTGTAAAAGAAACATGCCAGAAGTCTAATGGACTCAGGATGGCTGAATTCTTACATTTTAGAGTTGACAAGTGAACAGCCTCCGTGGAAAGGCCTGTCACCAATGAGGCAGGTGACAAGAGCATTAACAACTCACTTGCCTTTTTTATGTATGCTGTGATTTTTACTAGCATAAAAATGAGCTGGAATTTTCTAGCACTTCTCAAAATCTTCCCACTAGGTCATCCTCAACTGTTCTCATAATCACGTTGTTCTAGAAAGGGCATCCATGGAGCTTTCCAATGTTGTTTTTATTAAGTCTGTGTATTTTATTCATCGCAGAGAGTGTATTTGCAAGCATAAGAGACAGACAGACAGACAGGTTGGGCAGGATCTCATCACACCACAATCTTCGTTCCTCAGTGCATGCATGCAAAGTGCTTTCAAGATGACCTGGGATCTGAACCCTCATTCAGCCATACGGCTTCCAGCACCACACTTCAGTTCACTACTGACTATGCTAGTGGGCTGGGCCAACTTCCATGTTAAGACACTCCACGCTGATTTCATTGACTCATAATGAATTTTTTTTTTTTTTGAGAGCTTTTTGCTATAGGACGCATGCACTCACCAGAAAGACAGAGAGAGAAAGAGAGAGATGGAAAGCGAGAAATCACCCCCCGGGGGGATGGCCATACTGCAATCCCTTCCCATCCATTCTCCTCTCAGGATCTTAGGCACGCACGCACATGTGCCCAGCGTGAGTTTAAGCCACCAGGTCTGGGACTCGAACTGTGGTCAGCTACAAGGGAGTTCAGCGACATACCCATTACGCTAACTGCTGGTCCCACTCAGGATGAATTTTGATGACTGTGACTGCATCAACATCCTCAAGAGGTATTAAAACATATTTATCGATGATGCAAAACACTGTTTTTGCTCAGAACCCTCTCTTCCTCCCTCACTCTTCTAAGCAGATATAATAAGGAGCTGATTGTCTCTAGATGTAGGGTAAGTTTAAGCCTCTGATTCATAGGCTATATCATTTTACCACTTTGGTTTCAGCCTAAATATTAAATGCACTGAGTGTGTGTGCAGAGTTGGAAGACACACAGCTTGACTCCACAGTCCAGTTGTTCTCCATTCTGGGTTAATTACGAACTCCCTTGAGGTCTTGGTATAGCCAGTGTGTTAACATCATTGCCAAGTGCAGAGGGTGCAAAGAGTCTCACCTGGTTTCCACTCTCTAGTCTGGTAGTAGAGAGAAACTCGTACACAAGTGCAGGCGAGCACATTACAGACCATGATAGAGGAGTGTGTACGGTCCACGAGAATACAGGAGAGGGCACCTCACAAAATTTGGAAGAATCAGGAAAAGCACTGAGAGAGGTATTAAATGTTTCTTTTCTCTTTTTAAAATTTGCTTGCTAGAGAGAGACAGAGAGAGAAGAAGAAGGGGAAAGAACCCTCCAGTGGAGTGTGGTCACGCTGCAATTCCCCTCCTCCATTCTTCATCCTGTGGAGGAGACCTTGGGCATACACAAATGCACACACCTACATACACACACCCATATAAGCACAAACACCTAGAGTGTTTTTAAAATCACCAGGTCTGGGATTCAAACTACACCGTCAGTTATGTGAGTTCTAGCTCACTCAACCACCAGGCCACAGGGCTGACCCTAATTTTTTTTCTTTATTTTCTTTAGCTTTATTTATTTATTTTAACTTGACCAGAGAGGGACAGAGTATGTGTGTGTGCGAGAGAGAAACAGAGAAAGAAAGCCACCAGGTGGGACTTGAACCACGGTCAGCCATTTGGGAGTCCAGCACCCTTAACTACCATACTACCTACTGGTCCAACCCTAAATATTTCTTTTAAGAGTTTCACTTATTCAACGTCTAGCTAAAACTTTTTATATTTGGTAATTATAAAAAGATAAATTCCTGCACTCTGAATCTTAATAATAGGAAATGTACTTTCGTTTTGCAAACAACAAGCATCATTTGTTGTGGAACCATTTTGCAGAGCCGTACCTCACTTTGCAACACAATCAACAGGGTGACCACCGGACTTTTGAAATCAAGGGAAATCTCAGTACAGTTTTCATAGGTTTTTGTGAGACCTTGTAATAGAAAGCATCTCTAATACATTAAAATCAATCCCTGACTTCCTCCCATGATCGTATATGAACAAAACTGGTGAACACTGAAGTCCCCTCTCAGGTACTACATTGGAGCTTTGAGGTATTGTACAATCCCGGGATTCCTCCAGCAGGTAAAAATAATTTCTGCTGTGTGGTATGAACTTCCACTGCTCTTGGTTTTGTTCTGATGGATTTTAGTTGCAACATCTTTGAAAGCAAGCCTTTGTTTTTCAAGATTTGTACTTCTGGGGCCGATAGGTGGCATGGTTGTTAAGGCACTGGACTCCCACGTGACAAATGCAGTTCAAGTCTTGACCTGGTGGCTTGCTTTCTCATTTTCCCTCTCTCTCTCTCTCGCTCTGTCTCTCTCTGGTAAGTGCACGTGCCCTATAGCAAATTTTTTAAATAATAGTAAATAAAATTAAATAAATAATGCTTAAAAAACAGATTTGTACTTCTGATTGAGTCACTCTGGAATAATATGCCCAATGTTGAAAAGAAATATTTATTATAATCATAACAATATGCCCACAACCATAGATTATCATGTGTATTTAATATAGACTTCATGTGTAGCTTTAAATCTTAGACTACTGGCTAAAAGTGTTTTAGTTATTCTAAGATATGCATATTCAGACCTAAATTCCAAAATCAAATTTGATGTTGGCTGCAAATGTGTCAACCAAAAAGACTGATTGAGCACATATCAGAGAAAACAATAGGTCAAAATTGGGGGTCAGCTGCATTTCCAAAGCTATCCTGTGCAAGAAGAGTGGAGTGTGTGCCATCTCACTTCCTGACCCCAAAATATATTACGAAGTTGTGATAATCAAAACAGCATGGTATTGGAACGAAAACAGACACGTGGACCAATTGAACAGAATAAAGACCTCAGAAATAACCCCCAAAACATACAGCCAACTGATCTTTGACAAAGGTACCAGTCAATCCAGTAGGAAAAGGAAAACCTCTTTAGCAAATGGTGCCAGAAAAACTGGGTATCTACCTCCAGAAAGATGAGTCTGAACCCCTATCTGTCACCATTAACAAAAAATCAACTCAAAGTGGATCAAAGATCTCAACCTAAGACCGCAATCTATAAAACTACTGGTGGAAAACACTGGGGAAATTCTGGAAGACATTGGGGGAGGCAAAGATGTCTTAAGTAAGACCCTCAAAGCACAGGCAGTAATCTCCAAAATAGACAGGTGGGATTTCATAAGATTAAGAAGTTTCTGCATAGCAAAGGACACAGTAATTAGTGTGAATCAACAACCCTCGGAATGGGAGAGAATTTTTATTAACTGTGCCTCGGAGAAGGGACTGATAACTGAGATACACAGAGAACTTAAGCAGCTTACGTGGAAGAAAATGATTAGCCCAATTAAAAGATAGGAAAATGAGCTGAATAAACATCTAAGAAAGACATATAAACAGCCAAAAAGCATATGAAAAAATGATGCTCAACATCCCTCATCATAAGGGAGCTGTGGATCAAAACCATAATAAGATACTACCTAACCCCAGTCAGAATGGCAAAGATTTAAAAAAATAAAAAAATGATAAGTACTGGAGGGGATGTGGTGAAAGGAGGAACACTCTACGCTGTTGGTGGCAATGTAAGTTGGTCCAGCCACTATGGAAAACAATATGGAGGCTCCTCAAAAACCTTCAAATACAACTACCATATGATCCAGCAATTTCACTCCTGGGTATCTATCCAAAGGACAAAAGAATGCTCAGTCAGAAAATTGCTGGTCGGGGCTAGAGCATCAGGAAAGACCTAAAGATTAGATTGGAAGACAAGAAAATAGAAGCCATGTTTCGAAGACCTGTATTACAGGTACTTCGTCAGTTTGTAAGACATGAATCTGAAATAGCTAGCAGTTTGATTCTTGAAAGATCTCTGCATCGTGTGCAGTTACTTGGGCGAGTGGGTCAGGACCCTGTCGTGAGACAGGTGGAAGGAAAAAATCCAGTCACAATATTTTCTTTGGCAGCAAATGAGATGTGGAGATCAGGGGAAAATGAAGTGTACCACATGGGTGATGTCAGTCAAAAGACAACGTGGCACAGGATATCTGTATTCCGGCCAGGTCTCAGAGATGTGGCATATCAGTATGTGAAAAAGGGGTCTCGGATTTATGTGGAAGGCAAAGTAGACTATGGCGAATACACAGATAAAAATAATGTGAGACGGCAGGCAACAACAATCATAGCTGATAACATTATGTTTCTGAGTGACCAGACCAAAGAGAAGGTGTAGAATGGATGATTCTCCTTTGGCCGTAGCTTGGTACAGTCTCATTTCCAAATCATGTATAGTCTTTATAATTTCTGAGGAAAAGAATTAAAGTACTCTTTTTATATATAAAAAAAGAAAATTGCTTGCACAACTATATTTATTGCAGCATTATTCATGATTGCTAAGACATGGAACCAACCCAAATGTCCACAAACAGATGAATGGATTGAAAAAGTGTGGCACATATACTCCATGAAATACTATTCAGCCATAAAAAAACAAAAAAGGCCCTGGAATTTGACAGAAAATGGACAAATATGGAAGATTTATCACTGAGTAAAACAAGTCAGGCTATGAAAGAGAGACATTGTATGTCTCCACTTAACATATACTGACTACCCACACTTTATGGTAGAGACTGAAAGACTGGAGGACATAAAAGCATTGAAAATTGTTATAGACACTAGAAACAAAGTGGAAGGAAAGTGTGGGAGGAGAAGAGCATAGGAAAGAAAATCTTGGGGAAAAATAGAGAGGTAAGACATTGGTGGGACACAGATATGGTTTATTACCTGTTGTGAGGATGTGTATAGTATTCTCAACTGGATTGGGTAAAGTCTCTTCACAATCTACATGATGTATAGCGACTGAATGTATAAATAATAATAATAATAATAATTTTTAAAATTAAAAAATAAAAAATTGGGGGCTCAGTTCTTCTGGTTGAAGGCTTCATAAAAGGTCATCATCAGACATGTCATCTCCAGAAAATCCATACTACCATGCATGATGTTTGGAGAACTAGGGCTGAGACCCATTGATAAGGCTGTTCATTTATTTTCTATGTTCAATTTCCTAAATAACAATTGATAGTGCTTTGATTTGAATGTGTTCCCCCACTTAATTCATCAATGAGCCAGGAAACAGAACCTCACCAAACACTAGTTGTTACTGCCTTGATTTTGGACTCCCTGGCCTCTAAAATGGCAAGAAATATGTTTCTGTTGTTCATAAGTCAACCTAGTTACAATATTTTATTATAGCAGCTCAAAGACAAGAAGACAGAATAAATGGTCTTTCGCATAATAGATTTAATTATAATGAACCCCCCTGAGCTTACCTTCACCCTCCTCCTACACACTCCCAAATTAAAAAAAGAGAGAGAAAGAGAAGAAAAAGAAGAGAATGGGGCTAGTAGGAGGCATGGTGGTTAAGGGAGCTGGACTCCCACGTGGCCGACCACTGTTTGACTCCTGGACCTGGGAGCTTGCTTTCGCACTTTCCCTCTGTCTCTCACTCTGTCCCTCAAATTTAAGTAAATAAATAAATAAAGTTGAATAAAAAATAATTATTTAAATAGAAATAAAAGAAAGAAAAATGAAACATGAACATTGTTCCAATAAAACACTATATAACAGACTCCCCAGAAATGTAGTAATATTTTTTTTTGGAGAGGTTTTTGCTATAGGGCTCGTATGCTTGCCAGAAAGACAAAGAGACACAGAGACAGAAAGCGAGAAATAACTCCCCAGGAGGGACGGCCACGCCGCGATCCCTTCTCCTCCATTCTCCTCTCAGGATCTGGGTACGCACGCACATGCGCCCACCGTGAGTTTAAGCCACCAGGTCCGGGACTCAAACCGCGGTCGATTGCATGAGAGTCCAGTGACGGGAGTCCAGTGACATAGCCATTATACTACCTGCTGGCCCCAGAAATGTAGCAATATTGACCTCCGGTAATCCTTGGCATATTCACACTAGAAACAGGTAGATACTAAATGGATTTACAAACCTAGGTGACTGGCAGCCTCGGTGATGTACTGCCCAAAGCTCCCTTCATGAAAGAACCTATTGGACCAGCAAGTGGCTTGATGTGTTAAGGGATGTGGATCCCACATGACACAGTTGAAGTCCTGGACCCACTGGCTTGAGAAACACACCAGGCCCATGTGCACGCATACCCAAAATCCCAAAAGGAGAGAGAGATGGAGGAGAAGGGATTGTGGTGTGACCATTTCTCATGACAGGTGTCATGCTGTTTATCACTTTCCCTCTCTCTGGTGAGTATACACACCTTCTGACAAATTTAAACAAGAAATAAAAGAAACAACTTGTTTATTAGCTGCTAGAAATATGGTTGGCTGGCAGCTTCCAGCAGCAGCTCTTCAAGATCTGCTGCTGTGTTTGAATGGAAGCCACAGTCTACTTGGGGAAGATGCTAGCCCGCGTAGAGTATGGGGCTGTCCACTTGGGCCCTTGGTATCATGACTGCGTAGGCCATCTTTGTCCTGGAGCTTCCCAGTGCCTGGAGAACCGGCCTCAGAGGGCAGGATCATGTGATGAGGCTCTTCCCACTCGATCCTCCTTCACCTCTGCAACCTTTCCCAGGTATCAGACTACGCTGTGGTATACAGACTTCCAGGTACAAAATAATAGCCCCAACAACCCCATGCATTTTAAACAACTTTGTCAAGGTCCAGGAGGCTGTATACCTGCTGGTTCCCAACAATGAAAAAAAATTTTTTTGAGGAAACATTTTGTTCCAAAATTCTATTATTTCATAAGTTTTTAATAGCTTATTTATTTGGAAAGTTCAAAGCAGTTACAAAATATGACTGGCTTGTCTATCTTTTTAACAGAGTGTCTACAACATAAGGCTTATGAAAAAAGTGATTGTGGATTATGCTCTATTCATATCATCGTTGTTTTGCAAATTTAATTTGTTATGCCACATTAGCTCAAAGATATGAATATTTTAATAATGCCAGATCTATAAACTGTAAGAAAAATGAATTAGAATTGTGAAGTGTACTCATTTTCGAGGAATTGGATTTCTTTAGGATGTATCTGTCATCTGAAAAGAGAAAAGGTGTTCTAAACTATTTTTTTTCATGCTAACTATTTAATTTCATTCTTGTTTTAGTAATCTATATTGTTTACCATATGTAAAACATTAAAAATAATTTTTTGAAAAGCTTCATGCTAAGTAGCAAACTTTAAAAATATTTGTGTCGGGAACCAGCAGTTAGCGTAATGGCTATGTCACTGGACTCCCACGTAGTCGACTGCGGTTCCAGTCCCGGACCTGGGGCCTTAAAACTCACGCCGGGTGCGTGTGTGTGCGTGCCCAAGATCCCGAGAGGAGAATGGAGGAGAAGGAATTGTGGTATGACCATCCCCCCTGGGGGGTGATTTCTCGCTTTCTATCTCTCTGTCTCTCTCTGTCTGGCGAGCGCACGCGCCCTGTAGCAACAACTTCTCCAAAAAAGAAAAGAAAATTTGTGTGATCTGATTATATAAACATTTCTAATGTAAATATTATTAAGGTTAAAGATAATAAGCATTCATTGGCTACTCATGACAAACAGTATTCTAAACTCTTGGCCCATGCTAACTCATTTAGTCTTGAAAATATGTTAAACTTTAAATATCATCACTACCCTCTTGTACAGACTAACAAGCATTTAATAGAAAACTTTGACCAAGTAAATTAAATGTTTTTTATGTTAATCTCACAGTGGTTTAGGATAATAACAACACAATAGTTCAACAGTCCTTACTGTGTGACAAATACTACCTCCTGCTCCTCACAAACATTCATTCATTCGGTCTCACAAACATTCCATAATCTAGGCGTAGGGGCTCAGGGGCGGCACAATGGTGATGAACCGGATGCACATGGAAAAGGCCCTCAGTTTATATTCTGGAACCTTCTGAGTATTCTGGGTGCATGTGCATGGCCATGATCCAGGCCAGCTGGGATGAAAGCCCTTGTAGGGGTGCCTATCTTCCTGCCATGGAAGACACAAATACACAAAGTTGAAAAAAAATGAGGGGTGATCATTATCTGCAACGTACAAGCTAAGAAACTAAAGCACAGACCAGGTAAGGAACCTCCCGCAGGTGAGTTTTGTTGAACCAGGCAGTTTATATGAACCAGGAAAACAAACGCTGGTTAATCTTGGGCCACGTCAATTACTGGGTTGTCGGAAAAGTCTTGATGTATTTTTTCTATGAAAAACTGCAGGTGACTTTTCAACAGTCCAATAAATGGGTAATCAAGTTCGTATACATGTAAATATATCAATGCATATGCAAATTGAGTCAGCTTAAAGTGACCTAAAAAAAAAAAGTAAACCAAATTGTTTGATTTAAACAAATGTACATGAACTTTAAAATCCCAATGTGCACAGCCCTTGTCAAAGTACTAACCTTGACTGTTGAAGGCACATTCAGGCTTCTGATATTTGCCAATACAATATTGGCAGCCTGCCCCGGCTTGTTCAGATGAGTCTCTTACTGCTGAAGAGTTCTTGGAAGCAATATAATCAATTAGCAAGCTACACAGGAAAACTGGCTTCAGCACTCAGACCTATCTGGTTCAGAGCAGAACTAGAATTTTTTTTTTTTTTTGGCTAGGTTTTCGCTATAGGGTGCGTGCGCTCGCCAGACAGACAGAGAGAGACATAGAGACAGAAAGCGAGAAATCACCCCCTAGGGGGTATGGTCACGCCGCAATCCCTTCTCCTCCATTCTCCTCTCAGGATCTTGGGCACACATGCACACGCGCCCAGGGTGAGTTTTAAGCCACCGGGTCCGGGATGCGAACCACGGTCGACTACGTGGGAGTCCAGCGACATAGCCATTATGCTAACTGCTGGTTCCCCAAAACTAGAATTTTTCAGTTGTGCCGCCATCATTTTGTCAAACTTGTGATAGTCTGTTATCCATAAGGATTCACTGAGCATCTATTATAGGCCTGTCCCTCTGCTAAACCCTGAGGCTATTGACAGGTCCCTGTGACTCCAAACAAAGCTGACCTAGCAGGTATTCAAACGCTTTTACAAGGTCAAAGAAAAGGATTCATGAGGCACAGGGACAAAAATGACCAACATTAAATTAAGTTATTCCTTTTTAGATGTTTGCATATTGAATTTCATGTTGCAATTTCAACCACGACTGAAGTAGGTAACACAAAGCAGCCCTTTCACTATGGCACTGGTAGATTCTAGCCGGTGATAAAAATGTGACCTGAAACCTTGCTGTCTTCTCCCTGAAGATGATTTGGAAAAGGTAAAATACTATAGGTAGAGTTTGAGTCAGCTGGTTTCTAATTAGACTAATGCCACATTACACGAAGGCATCCTAAGTCTTTCAACACAGGGAAGTATGGCTTCTCAGAGGCAGGTCTGTGATTTGTGATACTCAATTCTCAACAGCCAGCAGGGGGCAGACTGGCAACAGTTATCAAAAACAATAAACATCTCAAAGACACCAGGAAACCTATTTTCATACACAGGTCAAATGTGTCTGGCATCAATTTTTGTGGGATTATGCATGTAATCTTGGAGGACACACTGCCACTCTTCTGAAAGTCACTCATTAATTAAGGGCAAGGATTTTGGAGAATCTGCTGGGCTTAATTGCTACTATCATTTTAATTAAGTTCCCTGAACAAAAATAAAGGAGCCGAAGTTTTCTCAACTCTTGGAGAGCAATCAGTGAATCACCACGGGGAAGGTGGGGCTATAAAGATAATGATAATAGTTTCACAACAGAGTATGTAATAAAACCAGCTTGTCTTTATTATTTTCCACTGAAATGGTTAATAGTGCAGACTTTGGAACCTGCCTTTTTTTTTTTTTCCGGGCTCTCCTCCCTCATTGTCTAAGCCATCTAGGGAAAGTGTCCCCGCATTTTTGAGGCTACTTCCTTCAACCACTTTCAGAATAAAACCACTTTTCACGATAATAAGCAAATCACTGCAATACTGTCTCTACATGTTTACGTATAAAACTATGTTGCAAAGTAGGCTCAGTAACTGCTATTGGGGCCAGGTGATGGCACAATGGTAACACCAGGGACCCCCAAGGGGAAGGGCCTGAGTTCATGTCCCAGGATTTCCTTGGGTACGCTGGGCAAGCACATGCCAGTGGTCCACAGCTGGCTGGGACTGCGGATACAGCGTGGCCTGAGGACACTGTAGGTTCCTGTCTCTCTCTCTTTCTTTGTGTCTCTCTCATGGAAGAAGCAAATGAATAAGCTTTAAAAAGCTGGCTACCTAATTATAACCTTTTTTATTTATAGGTTATCGGGCTTATCTTCCATGTTGATCCAGTTTCAAAATAAAAATATATACAGAACAGCCAGAGGAAAACCATATATCTACATATATATGATATATACTATCAGTATATTTGTATATAGATACAGAGTGATAACTTACCTATTAAAATAGTTTACTAATGCCCACAACACATAATCAAGCACAGTGGAGTAGAGAACTCCAGGAATGTGCAGTCCAGCCCGTGAGCTTCAAAGCCATTGCTCTTGACCACTCACCATTCATTATCTGCCCAATCACAGTTTTCCTACCAGAAGTCCAGACCAGGAGAAGGGGGAGGCTGAATTAGCTGTGCTGGGTGGCTAAAATGATGCTACAGAAACTCCAGAGCCAAGGGCAGTCTCGTCTGTCATGATGTGCACATTGAGAAACAGGGAATGTGGATCTTCTGAGAGGAAGGGAAGTATAAGAGATGCCAGAGGAACCCACAGCTTCCCAAAATCCAAGGAGGAAGCATAGTTTCTGGAACCCGCCCACTTCCTAGTGCCATTGTACCAATGTGCTTGTCTAGTGGGGTCACCTGGAAAGTCATGACACATCTTGCACAGAAAAAACATAAAAAAATAAGTCACTGGGAACCAGCAGTTAGCGTAATGGCTATGTCACTGGACTCCCACGTAGTTGACTGCAGTTCGCGTCCCGGACCCCGTGGCTTAAAACTCACGCCGGGCGCATGTGCGTGCATACCCAAGATCCAGAGAGGAGAACGGAGAAGAAGAATTGCGGCATGACCATCCCCCCCTGGGGGGTGATTTCTAGCTTTCTGTCTCTATGTCTCTGTCTGTCTGGCGAGCGCACGCGCCCTATAGTGAAAAACCTCTCCAAAAAAAAAAAAAAAAAAAGTCATAACTTTCCTAATGACCTAGTACATTGTTAGAAAGTATTTCTCTGGACCAGAAGTTGGCGTAATGGCTATGTCGCTAGACTCCCATGTAGTAGACCGTGGTTCGAGTCCTGGACTTGGTGGCTTAAATGCCCGCCGGGTGCATGTGTGTGTGTGTGCCCAAGATCCCGAAAAGAATGGAGAAGGGACTGTGGCATGGCCATCCTCCCTGGGGGGATATTTCTCGCTTTGCGCCTCTCTGTCTTTCTGGCAAACGCACACACCCTATAGCAAAAACCTCTCCAAAAAATAATAATTTAAAAAAAGAAAGTATTTCTCTTTTAAGAATTAATCAAAAATGTATTTTACTTTTTCTTTTCTAACAGGAGTAAAATAAACTTTAACTTCTGCCTCTGTTCACAGAATGGCAACTCAAGCTCAGCTCCCTTTAAAATGTTATCTTATGAATGTTTCTATAACCTACAGAATCCAACTGTTTTCTATGATAAAATTAGAAAATTGTGGTCACCCTTGGTGGCACTTTATTTTCCAAATTATAGAATACATATATATAGGTAGATAGATAGATACAGACAAACGTGACTTCGGAATGACAAACAACATTTCGAAGAAACTTAAGCTCGCGTTAAATTTAGGTTGTGTCTGCTTTTATAGCTGCTCTTTAAGTAGGGTATAAATATTCTGTGGAGCTACTCTAACGACTATATTATGAAAAGCTTAACTTCTTAATATGGCAGGTTTTTTCCTTTGCACTTCTAGAGTATGCTAAGAGTAAGATCACACTCCCGAAAGGTAAGGAGGGAAAGAATGAATACTGACCAGAAAGCTTAGTGCTCAAAAAGACAATGCAAATAAGGCTTCTCAGCTTCCATCTGAAAATGTATAACTGCAAAACTAAAAATACCTGGAGATAGATTTTACTCATGCAATGCACGCTGTTTACATTACTTGGAACTTGCCACCTTTTCAGTTCACAAAGAGTGAATTCTATTTCTTTAATTGTAAATTTATCTGCCTACAGAGATCTATGACTGTTCTTCGGAACTTGACAAATTATCCTTCCAAAAACACTGACTCAGGGACCAGCAGAAGGAGTAATGGTTATGCTGCTGGACTCCCATGTAGTCAACTGTTATTGGAGTAACGGACCCAGAGGCTTAAAACTCACGCTGGGCACATGTGCATGTACGTCCCAAATCTCAAAACGATGGAGGAGAAGGGACTATGGCATGGCCATCCCCCCAGGGGGGTGATGTCTCACTTTCTGTCTCTCTTTCTCTCTGGTGAGTGTATGAACCATATAGCAAAAATCTCTCTAAAAAAAGAATCACTGAATCAGTCCCTACAATTCAACAAATATTCAACAAATACTATCCCATAGTACTACCAGGTCATCGGGAAAGTCATGAAGTTTTTTTTTTATGTTTTTCTATGCAAAAATGTGTCATAGCTTTTCCAACAACCCAATATTATGTTTTAATAGCCCCTGCTTATTGCTAGTTTTCTGAAAATTCAAGCCATAATTCAAGATCTCTTTCATAAGTTTATTTACTTCTTCATGAGCAAGAGAGAGAGAGGAAGAGAAATAGATACATCCAATAGGGTCTTTTTTTTTTTTTTCTGAGCGTTTTTTGCTATGGGCATGTGCGCTCGCCAGACAGAGAGACAGAAAGCGAGAAATCACCCCCCAGGGGGGATGGCCACGCCACAATCCCCTCTCTTCCATTCTCCTCTCGGGATCTTAGGCACGCACACACACGCGCCCAGCGTGAGTTTCAAGCCACTGGGTCCGGGACGTGAACCGCAGTCGACTACATGGGAGTCCAGCAACACAGCCGTCGCACTAACTGCTGGTCCCCCTCCAATAGGGTCTTGATGCTAAAATCCACTCTCACATTAAGCCAGTCCAGGATTGCGGGCACACGCATGGTAGGTGTGCTTGGAGGTGTCTGGACTCCAATCTGGGACCTTCCCACGTGGGTCTTCCTTGCAGAGAGCCCATGTTTTTCCCCAGCACCACCGCTCAGCCCCTGTAAGTCAGAGGTCTTGAAATTGCAGCCACGTTTTACCTGTCAGCTTGTGTCCTTTCAACACATCACTGTGGCTGCTACTGCAGGTCTCGGATCCATCTTTACCTACTCATTCTGTAGTTCTCCAAATACGGAATGAACCTGCATACTTTGGGATTTTATGTTATTTTTATGTTAGAAACTCTATGTAAACGTTGTCAAGAACACTTGTGAAAGTCTCTGTCAATAGTATATTGGCTTAAGGCTTTATTTATTTATCTTTTAAAATTTGCCAAAAGGTGTGTGGACTTGCTGGAAAAAGAGAAAGACAGAGAGCAAGAAAGCACTCCACATGGGGAATGATCACGTTGCAATTTCTCATCCTCCATCCCTCCATCCTTTGGAAGATTTTGTCACATACACACACACACACACACACACACACACACACACACTCCCAATGTGTTTCTCAAGTGTCTGGTTCAAGACTACACCAGGGACCAGCAGTTGGTGTAATGGCTGTGTCACTGGACTCTCATGTAGCCGACTGTGGTTCGAGTCCCAGACCCGGTGGCTTAAAACTCACGCCGGGCGCGTGTGCATGCCTGCCCAAGATCCCGAGAGGAGAATGGAGGAGAAGGGATTGCGGCGTGACCATCCCCCCTGGGGGGGGAGTGAATTCTCACTTTCTAGCTCTCTGTCTCTCTCTGTCTTTCTGGCGAGCGCATGCGCCCTATAGTAAAAACCTCTCAAAAAAAAAAAAAAAAAAAAGAGACTACACTGCAGGGCTGATCAAGTGGGCTCCACCCAGCTTATCCATCAGACCATGGACTAGCCCTATTTTTTCAAAATTATTTTTATTTAACTTTATTATTATTAGTTTTAATTTGACCAGAGAAAGAGAGAGAAAGAAAGTAAAAAAGCAAGCTTCCAAGTCCAAGACTCGAATCACAGAAAGCCATGTGGGAATGCAGCATCATTAAACCACCTCGACACCTGCTGGCCCTGCACTGGCCCTATTTTTAGTTTTAAAACGAAATATGAAATACCAGAGGACATCTACTAAATGATGACGTTACTCTTTTTCAAATGCCTCCTGGTTGTATGCTTTAAAGGAAGAGAAGATAGAGAACAACTGAGATCACCACTTAGTCCTAAAACACTTTTGGTGGAAGAGCACTGTGATGATTGTCACTGCTGTCAAAACCAAATATTCACTTAACATACACTTCTCTTGCCCTATATGTAAGATAAGCTTTCCCTAGCACTCTAAGCACCACAACTCTCTACAGGGAAATACGTCACAGTGAAACGTTCATTCATTTACACTGACATGGTGAGCAAAAAGATATCACCTCCCACATTTAAGATAGCACATAATGGGACCAGCAGTTAGCGTAACGGCTATGTCGCTGGATTCTCATGTAGCTGACCACGGTTCGAGTCCCAGACCCAGTGGCTTAAACTTACGTCGGGCTTGTGTGCGTGCGTGCCCAAGATCCCGAGAGGAGAGCGGAGGAGAAGGGATTGCGGCATGGCCATCCCCCCTGGGGGGTGATTTCTCACTTTCCGGCTCTCTGTCTGTGTCTTTCTGGCAAGCGCACACACCCTGTAGCAAAAACCTCCCAAAAAAAAAAAAAAAAAGCACATAACATTTTAAAAAGACAACATTATTAATTGAATGCAGGAAAACATTTATGATCCACCCCAAATATTTGCTGTTCATGTGAACATATCAAATACTGCAACGAACTCATCAATCCACCAAACATCACAGTAGTTCCTCCTTGCTTGGAGGAGTATGTGTCAATTGTGTATGTCTTATGAAATTTAATATATCTAAAGGATCAAGGCCAATTGTTCTGTTTTATGTAGAGATTACAGCTGCATCTTTATTTTCATTTAATGCAACAAATTTTTACCAAATGCTGTAGTGAATACATATTTTTTTTAGTTTTTAAAAGTTTACTTTTTAAGAATTATTTATTTATTATCACTATTTTTTCAATTTTGACTAGACAGAGAAAAAGAGAGAGAGAGAGAGAGAGAGAGTGTGCAAGTCACCAGGTCCAGGACTCGAACTGTGGTCGGCCATGTGGGAGTCTGCATCTTTAGCCACCACAGCACCTGCCAGTCCCAAAAGTTTATTTATTTACTCTGCATGCAAGAGACAGAGATAGCACCTCCAACCGGGTCTTGATACCATGATCTACCTGCAGCCTAACCAGCCCCAGACTGTAGGTACGTACATGCCCAGCGCAGTAAAGGATGTCTCCAGATGCGAACCAGCAACCTCCCCACGTGGCTCTGCCTTGCAAAGCACTCTTTATTAACTCTATCACTGTCCATAGATGTACACATTTAGATTTAGACTTCCAGACAGCTTCCTCAGAAGGCTTTTCCTCCCAACCACACTGGACCTGAGAGAGCATCCAGTCACACTGACTGATCCCTCCTCGTGACCTTTACTCATCTGTGATGTGCTCAAATCATCAGCATACCACAACTGGCTGTTCACACCGGTTATTCCAGCAACATCTACATAACACAGACAGTGGGAGTCTCTTTTCTAAGTCTGGGAGGTGAACTATTCAAAAAAAGAATCCTCTGCTGATAAGCTAAGAAGATACAGGGATTCCTGCAGCCTCTTGGAGATATGCCTACAGAATGAAACCAAAAAAAAAAAAAAACAGAGAGGAAGCAGCAAGACAGTGGCCTTATAGCATTCATAGCATGCCTAAACCAGCCATATCTGCAGGTAGCCCTACTCTAAACTTCCTGATGACTGGGACTAGCATGTTGTCATCGGCATAGGCCACTTAGACATCTATTGCAAAACATGCAGTTTAAGATTCCCAACGATGGGACCAGCAGATGGCATACTGGTTACATCGCTGGAATCCCTCATAGTCAACTGTGGTTCTAGTCCTGGACCTGGTGACTAAAACACTCACACCAGGTTCATGTGTGTGCATGCCTAATAATCCAAGAGGAGAATGGAAGAGAAGGGATTGTGGAATGGCCATCCTCCCTAGGGGATGATTTCTCACTTTCTGTCTCTCTGTCTCTCCAGCAAGCACATGTGCCCTATAGCAAAAATCTCTCTCTCTCTCAAAAAAAGAAAAAGCAAACAAATAAACAAAAAACATAGATTCCCAACTACTACACACATTCACTAACTTTTAGCTACTCTCAAGATGCTGGAGAAAATCAAGAAGGATAAGACATAGCCCAAGTTCCAAATAAACTCTGAACCTAGAGAGTAGGGGCAACCACGCCTCTCACTGGAGTAGGTGGCAGAGGTTATCTGAATCTGCTCTGTAGCTAGTACCAGGAAACGCCTGAAACTGGGTGGTTTATAAGCCCAATTTTACCCGGCTCGTGACCGGGAGGTCCAAGTCCAGGGCCCTCTCTGATGGCAGCCTTCCAGCAGCAACACAACATAGCAGCGGGGAGGAAAGCATGGTCTGTGACCATGTGCGTCTCTCCCTCAGTCCCTCTCCTTCTGATGCGTCTCTCCCTCAGTCCCGCTCCTTATAAACCCACCAGGAGTCCACCAGGAGAGCACCACCCTAATCACTCAATAATCTCTTCCCAAGAGCCCCACTTTTTGACAGCATAATTGAATTATCTCTTCACCCTCTTACTCTCCCTATGGTAGCTCAACGCATAAATTTGGGGGGGGGGACAGGTTCAAACTACAGCAGATACTCTAGCAACGAGGAGTGCATAGTAACAAAGATGAGAATGTGGTGAAGATGGACAGAAGGTGGTTGAAAGTATTCCAAAAGGAGAGTTTGATTTAGGCCCTGAAGAATAAAAGGGTTTAATAGGACAGAAAGAAACGTATGAACTAAAGGCAGTTTCTCATTTCTTTATAAAAAGTTTTCTAATCATTATCCCAGTACTTTTCACATATTAAAAATCCAATAAAGTTTATTTATTTATTTATTTGGAGAAGTTTTTGCTATGGGGTGAGTGTGCTTGCCAGAAAGACAGAGAGAGACAGAAAGCGAGAAATCACCCCCCAGGGGGGATGGCCACGCTGCAATGCCTTCTCCTCCATTCTCCTCTCGGGATCTTGGGCACGCACGCACACGCGCCTGGCGTGAGTTGAAGCCACCGGGTCTGGAACTCGAACCGCGGTCGACTACATGGGAGTTCAGCAACATAGCCATTACACTAACTGCTGGTCCCTCAATAAAGTTTATTTCATGAATGAGCAAAGACATGAAGACAAATGATACATGACAAGTCTTCAAAAAGGCCATAGAAAATGCATATTATGAAAAAACTATGCATGGGGAACCAGCAGTTAGCATAATGGCTATGTCACTGGACTCCCACATAGTCGACCGCAGTTCACGTCCTAGACCCGGTGGCTTAAAACTCACGCCGGGCGTGTGTGCGTGCATGCCCAAGATCCTGAGAGGAGAATGGAGGAGAAGGGATTGCGGCGTGACCATCCCCCCTGGGGGGGTGATTTCTTGC
>NW_006159697.1:2334406-2344307 GCF_000334495.1 Tupaia belangeri chinensis
CTCTGCAATGCCTTCTCCTCCATTCTCCTCTCGGGATCTTGGGCACGCACGCACACGCGCCTGGCGTGAGTTGAAGCCACCGGGTCTGGAACTCGAACCGCGGTCGACTACATGGGAGTTCAGCAACATAGCCATTACACTAACTGCTGGTCCCTCAATAAAGTTTATTTCATGAATGAGCAAAGACATGAAGACAAATGATACATGACAAGTCTTCAAAAAGGCCATAGAAAATGCATATTATGAAAAAACTATGCATGGGGAACCAGCAGTTAGCATAATGGCTATGTCACTGGACTCCCACATAGTCGACCGCAGTTCACGTCCTAGACCCGGTGGCTTAAAACTCACGCCGGGCGTGTGTGCGTGCATGCCCAAGATCCTGAGAGGAGAATGGAGGAGAAGGGATTGCGGCGTGACCATCCCCCCTGGGGGGGTGATTTCTTGCTTTCTGTCTCTCTGTCTCTGTCTGTCTGTCTGGCGAGTGCATTATAAAAAAAAAAAAAAAAAACTATGCGTGGATTTGAAATTTTTTTGCAACAAAATATACTTGTACTTTAATTCCAGATTTCATGAACCTTTTGAAGTTTCCTCTATGATTTATTTGGAGTTAAAACCTTGGTTAGTGACACTATCCCCTTTTATAACATCGTGCCTAATGGAAATTAGCTCTTTTTACAATAACCCACTTTATGACATAGCTTCCAGGAAAAGGAGTCATCAAAAAGAGTTACTGTTATAATTAATCAATGGAAAGGGTAGCTTTAATTAATTGCTAGGCTGGATTTTATTTTTCTTATCAGATGTGAAAAAGTTCTCTACACGCTCTGAGTAAATAAATGTATATGTCACGTTGATTAAGAACATTCACCATTTTTTATACAATTTAAGGTATCTGAGTATGAACACCAATGACAAGTTCCAACCAGAGAAAGAATGAAAGGAAGTCAGAGTCTGACTCACAGTAACTACATAACACCGTGTTTGGCACACAATAAAAGCTTATTACTTCTTCTTTTTTTTCTTTAAGGTTTTCGGCATAAGGTTCATGCAATTGACAGAGATAGGCAGTGAGAGAGGAAGTGAGAAATCACTCCCCAGAGTGGATGGCCATATTGAAACCCCATCTCCCCCGTTCTACTCCTGGGATTTTGAGCATGCACGGACATGTGATTTTCAAGCCTCCTTATCTGGAAATTGAACCGCAGGCTGCCGTGTAGGAGTCTAGTGCCTTAACCACCATGTTACTTGCTGACTCCAAAAGTTGACTATTTTTAAAAAAGAATTAATAATTTAATTTATTAATATTATTGTTATTTAATTTGCTATAGGGAATGCATGCTCATCAGAGAGCGAGAGAGAGGGAACCAGCAGTTAGCGTAATGGCTATGTTGCTGGACTCCCACGTAGTCGACCGCGGTTCACGTCCCGGACCCGGTGGCTTAAACTCACACCGGGCGCGTGTGCATGCGTGCCCAAGATCCCGAGAGGAGAATGGAGGAGAAGGGATTGCGGCGTGACCATCCCCCCTGGGGGGTGATTTCTCGCCTTCTGTCTCTATGTCTCTCTCTGTCTGTCTGGCGAGCGCACGCGCCCTATAGCGAAAAAACCTCTCAAAAAAAAAAAGAGAGAGAGCGAGAGAGAGAGAAAGTGAGAGAGCAAGCTGCCAGGTCTGGAACTCAAACTGCGTACTGTCTGCCATGTAGGTGTGCAGAGCCCTAACCACCACATGACCTGCTGGCCCCAGTTTACGATTTCTTAATTCTTTTTTGGAGAGGTTTTTGCTATAGGGCGCGTGCACTCGCCAGAAAGACAGAGAGAGACAGAGAGACTGAAAGTGAGAAATCACCCCCCGGGGGGATGGCCATGCTGCAATCCCTTCTCCTCCACTGTCCTCCCCAGATCTTGGGCACGCACGCACGCACAGGCAGCCAGCCTGAGATTAAGCCACCGGGTCCGGGGCTCCAACTGTGGTTGACTATGTGGGAGTCCAGTGATGTAGCCATTACGCCATCTGCCGGGTGGTAAAATTATTTTAACTCTAAGTTCTCATCTATCATCTAGCTGTACCTTGTATCATTGTTGTAACAGTTATACAAGAAACTGTATGAAAAACTAGCATGGAGTGAGCAGACAGTAACTGCAGTAATGATTCATAATAAGATTCTATTAAATAGCTAGATGTTCAAGAAAGCAAGGTATGTTGCAAAAACCAAAATACATTGGAATCCTTATTTAGTCTCTTTGAAATGAGGTGATTAGATAATTGGATGTTTTAGTAATTAGAATGTTTCTTTTGATAACAGCCCCAGTAATGATTTGATTCTGTACTCCAAATTAAAAGAGTATTTGGCAAATTCGGTGAAGCATAAGGCATTGAAGCTGTCCATCTGTTTCTCACCCAACAATATCATTTATTTGACATTGATATTATTTCCCCTCCACTGTCCTCTATCTGTAAGAAAATTCTTTGAAGGATAGCAAGGACTATTGATGTCTGTTCATAAACAGCATATCAAGGGTACATCTGTTTTGCAACAGAGTATAGAACAAAGACTTTCTTTGGGTGGAAGTTTAAAAGATATTTAGAATTCTGTAATGCATGTAGTACCCCAGCCTCACTACTTGGCTACCAAGGATCTGAACCTGTTTCCTACAAAACATATATAGCTTAAGTATGAAAGTTTACCTGCTCTTTCTTACAATGATCTAGAACATCAACTGTAAACACTGTACTTAGAAACACTAATACAACAGGAGAAACATTCATAAAAATCTCTACTTTTCAGGTCAATGTAAAATATTCTATTTGTATCCACTGATTCAAGAATTGACATCACACTTAGGCCTGTCTCTCTTTCTCTTTCTCTTCCTCTCTCTCTCTCTCTTCACCCCCTTTCCTTATTCTCAGCTCTGATTCCTTTTTAACTGCCTTTATATAAAGGCTGAAACCCTCCATTGACTGACTACCTGTTGTCCCTATTCCCTCATTTTCTCTTTAGAGGTGGCAATCTGATTCTACCCCATGATTGCAAAAGTCCCTTTCTCTGGACTCCAGGGTGGTCTGCAGGTAAGACATCACCTAAACTAGGCACAGAGAACATGTCCATGTGAGTTATGACCTGGATGCTCCATAGAAAAGGCAGTACTGGGCTCTCCAATGACGTCGTCACATTTCCCTGAAATTCAAGTGCATGCATCCAATCTAGACAGTTCATTAAGATCACGGTACTGTTCATTTTGAGAGGAGATGGCCAGGATGAGCAGTTCGAAAGCAGGAGGGAGGATAAGGCCATGACCACATGCCCAACAGAGCTCCTAAGGTGTTGAGAGGCCAACAGTCGAAATCACACAAGGAGAGCAGACTGGAGGAGAACATTCGTCTCCAAGATTGTGAAGTAAGGGCCTGTCCACTGGACAAACATCCCTTATCCAAGTACTTTTCTCCTTCCTTGTGGGAATACAGGATGAAATTGTATGGGAGAAAAGTCAGGACAGGAAAAGAGCCAGCAGGCTTGGGCACTTTAAGTGCAGGTGTGATTGCAGGTGGCTGCCAGAGCTACTGCTACTCTACAACTCAGTGTGTACATTCCCTGGATAGGGCAGCTAGGCACAGCTTTGCACAAGCACCTGGTTACACTTCTGCAATTACACATCCAAAGTCTCCCTGCCTGCTAGACTCTGAATCTCTGATGCTAAAGGCCAAATTCTCATTGACTTTGTATACCCTGTACCACCCAACACTTGCCATAGAACAGATGCTTAATAATTATGATAAGTGGCAAATGAATAAACCAGTTCAAAACTAAATTACTATGAAAAGCAGAAAAGCAAAAAAAAAAAAAAAAAAAGGCAAATTAATTCCTGAAAGATGTTTTAATGGGCAATTAAATTACAATATACTCAAATCACGTTAACTTACCTAAATCCAACATCCAGAACAAATATGTATTGATTGCATACTACGTGCCAAATGCTATTCTTGGTGCTGAGCTGATAAAGACAAATGGGAGTGAATGTAATTTTCATCTTACATTTCATCTCACTGATGAAATTTTTGACTAGCTACATGGAAATATGATGTGGGGTAGAAGAGAGCAAGTTTCAACTTTTAAGAGTACAATTTAGAGCACTTTGGCACTCCGAGACTTACATATGATGGGATCGCTGCCATCCAGGTGTGGTGAAAGTAGATGGTTTTATCTTTCACTGAAGTGAAGGAGTCCAACCTCGTGCTGTTCATTCAGACTGCCTAGTGATAGTTTTCATTCGTCTTCTGAAACAATCCATGATGTCCAAACAGCAGAAGATACTTGTTCTGCCAATACCACCCCAGATTCTGGTTCTGTAGCTCTAACCTCTCCTTAATCTTTTGATGCTACTGTGTCACTTTACACCAGATCAACCATCTTCAGTCATTTGGCCTGCTATATATAACACACTATCACACATGGGGTGGCTTATAAACAACGTTCATTGACATCGCTGAGGTTAGAAGTCTTGAGATCAGGATGCCAACATGGTTGGGTTCGGGTAAAGACCCTCTGCCAGGTTGTAAACTGCTCTTATAATTGCATCTCTACTTGGAAAGATAGCTCAATTTAGTCCTTTTCCTAACAGTAACAATCCCGTTCATGACAGCTATAACCTCCAGACTTAATGATTTCCCAAAGGCCCTTCATGCTAATATCATCATATTGTGGGTGAGGATTTTTTTCTTTTTAAGAATTATGTGTGGGTTAAGGACGAACATTCAGATCATAGCAGCGCCGCTTTGGTGGTATACCAATAGTCACACCCCAACAGCACCACAGGAGTTAGACCAGTGCCTGGGAATTCTGTTAAATGCAGACTGATTGAGAGATCTGGGACTCCTCCTTTCTACAATCTTTCTGGAAAATGCTGCTCCAAGCAGGTCACACCCAACCACAAAGAGAGAGGACGGTGGAAGGCCTGAGGGGCTGAATTCACCTGATGCGGATCTCACTAAATTCTGGCGGAAGTAACGAATCCTCAGCAATGTCGTTGCGCTATACTCAGGCAGGAAGGCGTCTTCCAGATTCGCTGACCAGTTAGAAACAAAGTGTCACGCTAAGTCGTCATATCAAAGGCTCTTGCTTAGGAAAGGTGCTGTGGGTCTGACACACTCAAATGGGCTGAGAGAAAAAGCCCAAGGCCAAGGTAGTCTGGGCACTCTCATCTCTCCTCCTTTTGCTTAAGGTCCGTTCTTAAACCAGGGCAGCTAGAGAACCTTGAGTAACGAAGTCCGAAACTCCTCCGGGCTCGGTTCTTAGGATGAGACATAGAGGACATTACTTGGGGAGGGAAAGAACTGGGAGTCCTTCGAATTCGGGGGGGGCGAAGTCAGGCATCTTGGCCACCACGGAAATTGCTTCTAAAGTCTGTTCCGTTAAGGACCCCACAGGCAGAGGGCTGTCTCTGTGCCATAGGCTTTTCATGGCGGCGCTCAAACGCTCGGGTTCTATCATCCCATTCTTCGGAGGAGCCTGCACAGCCGGGTAACACGCCCAGACCAAGCCTCCGCCTACCGCCTGCGTCACAGAAAGCTCAACTACTTCAAGCGGCAGAGGGCGCAAGGGCGGCTAAACAAAAGAAGCCACTTCCTGGAAACAGGCTCCACCCCCCCAGGGGTGGGAAGCACTTCCGGAGCATAGCGGATGAGGGTCGTTAAAGGTCAGTAGGCCGGCAGGTCAAGGCTAGTCCCGCGGGGCCGTGCTAAAGGGCACACTGGGATTAAATTGACTCCTTTAAGTATCTGACGATAGCGAGCCTCTAGACGAGAGCCTGGTGCCTCGCCCATGCTCGGAAACACTCCGGTGGAGGGGCCCAGACACCGAGCGGACACCGCCATGTTGAGTCCTGCGATTTAAATAGAGTAGGCGGAGTCTGGCTAGGTCATGCCCCCGCGGCGGCGCGATGACGTCACAGATCCGCGCTGGGAGGCGGCCGGAGCCACTGCCGCAGGACCTTCCTGGGCGGGCGCAGGGTGAGTGTGGCCCAGCCCTCTAGGGCGGGGCCGCGTTGAGTGACGGCCCAGCCCCGCCCCTAGCTAAGGGCGACGTGGTGAGCGTTCAACGCGGAAATGCCCCAGGCCGGCGGTGGTACGACCCAGCGTCTGGGCCCAGCCAGGGCGGGCGGGACCGTTAGGGCTGCTGGTTGCGAGGTTGCGGGGGCGGTGGTGGGCACTGGTGCACCTGTAATCCTCTCCCCAGGCCCCCAGCAGGCCCCCAGCAGACACCCAGCAGGTCCCCAGCAGGCCCCAGACTGGCTTTGTTTGGCCTGGCCAGCCTCCTGCAAACCGAACACCGGACGCTTCCCCGCCTCCAAATGTAGAAATGAAATGAAAACCCGGGCTGGGCGCGGGGACCTCGTTCTCTCTCCCTGAACCCCGGCGCAGCCTGCAACGGCTAATCAGCCCTTTGAACAGGGCCCGGTCTGGTTCCTTCCAAAGGAACCTTTGGGTCCCTGAGGAAAGCTTGATGTCCTCAGAGTAAGCAGTATTGTGGAGACCTCCTTTCATTCATGTGGGAAAGCGTGCACACCGAGGCATGGAAAAACACGCTTTTTTTTTTTAAATTTGCTATTGGGTGTGTGCATTCATCCAAGACAGTGGGAGAGAGAAAGAAAGCCCCTTCGCTCCCCCCCCCCCCAGGGGGAAATGACCATACCGCAGTCCCTTTTCCATTCTCTGGGATTTGGGGAGTGGGCACCCCCCCCCCTTTACCTCCTTCCTCTCATTCCATTCTCTGGGATTTGGGGAGTGGGCACCCCCCCTTTGCCTCCTTCCTCTCATTTCGGATTTGCTTTTCAAGCTGCTAGATCCGGGACTGTAACCTCCTCTAATCACCCAGTTTGCCTTGTGGGATCCAGCCCCCTTAACCTTCACACCACCTAGCTGGTCCCAGCATACACTTTTATATTTAGATATGTGCTAAGTATTAAGTGACAGGAATGACGTTTTATGGCTCCTTCAGTTGCCATGGGGAGTCATGGTCTCTGCTTGTCTTGAGATCTTTGGTGAAGAAATACGTGGCATGGTTACATAATTGCTTAATGCATTATTGAGTGTGATGGGTCTCCCGTGCTTTTAAAAACATGGACCCTCACAGTGGCAGTGGGAAAAGGGAGTAGGGACCTGTATTTGAACTTGACTTGATGCACTCATAGAAAGCAAATGCTTTGTTCATTTGGAATTTGTTAGGGTCTCCCATTTTCTCTTCCCACCATTGTAACTGCCCCCCCTCACCCCTCAGAAAGTTTCTAGAAGAAAGACCAAATGCCTTTGCCAGCTGGAATTCACACATCTGTTTCTCGCCAAGTAATTAAGTAGTAGATTGCATAATCTATGTATTGAAGAAATATGTGAGGTGGAAAGTGTTTTTTGAGTAATAAGACTAGGGGGTCAAGGTGAGAAGGAGAAAGGGACCTTTTCTTGAAAGTTTAATTAGAATTCATTGGAATGACTGTGCTTAAAACAGGGAATTATACGTTAACGACTGGCAGAAGACTACACAGTATGAGGATTAAACCATACCAATTGACGGCATTTTTCTTTTCTGTGTTGCCATCCGCAGCTGGAATGAAGCACATCAATTTGTCGTTTGCAGCATGTGGGTTTCTGGGCATTTACCACTTGGGGGCAGCATCGGCTTTTTGCACACATGGTGCAAAGCTCCTGAACCGTGTTAAGGCCTTTGCTGGGGCATCTGCAGGATCCTTGGTTGCTTCTGTCTTGCTAACAGCACCAGAAAAAATAGAGGTAATTAAGTAATAACTAAGCCGTGTTGCTCATGCAGATATTAAGACCGAATGGCGCAAATGGGTGTTGACTCTACTAAGTTAACTCTGCAGACAAATACTCCTTTGCCTTGGAAACAGAAAAGGTTAAGACATTTCTTTTTAAATTTAATCATTAGAGATCTCCGGGTTTGGGAAAGAAGATCGTTTTGGATGACAGGGAGACAAGGAAATAAAAAGCCTTATTTCACTCTTGAGTTTTAATTTAGCCCTAAGATTTCGGCTGTGTTTGTGTCAAGCGAAAGATCTTTCTATGATCGTGAGAAGAGCATGGGGCCTGTTTATAAAGCCTTCAACATGTGTCTTGTTGTTTTCAAATAAGCATAAATGAAACCGTGGGCATACAATTTCTATTAAGTGGGATGATATGGGAATTTAATTTGTTTTTAATTCTCGCAGTGAGAAGATGCTCTAAGTTCCAAGCAATTTATCTAGAAATAATAAAAATAGCCTTTATTAGATATTTTGTTTAATGCAATCTATGTTTTTTGAAATCTATTTTCTGCTATCTGGGTTGTGATCAAGCATCTCTGGTGAGAACTGATTTCTATAGGTGGAGACTATTATATTTGCTAATTACTTGCATACCCTAGTGGCTTTAAACAGTAATAAAATGATCACTTAACACTTTCATGCCCTAGAATAACTTTCAGTCACATTTAAAACCTCAAAGCTATAAAGTGCTAAAAGCAAAAATCTCATTCTGAAATTTATTGGGAGCTGTTTATCAAAAGGAAACTGAATATGAGACCACTTAGTCAGAAACCCACTTATCTTCCTATTTTTATACGGCTGATTTATGGGGAACTAGGAAAGTGATGAGAAATTGTAGAGATTACCCAAGATGAGAACCTTAAGTCAGGAAAACTATAAATAAGGTGTGAAAATTCTCCAATGAGCCTGCTTTGATTTGCAGGCTAGTTTCTTCCCAGGACTGTATTTTTATTTTGAAGCAAGGGGTTGCTAGGGAGTCATTTCCTCCCCTTTTTAGTGCAGTCTTTTCTTTAGGTGGTGCAAATCCTGAGCTTTGAGGTTGCATAGACTTGTTTTTCAAACCTAAGCAAATTTAGCAACGGATTGTGTGATATAGAATGAAAATGATTTGGAAATACTGCAAGTGAATCCAGCTCCTTAGTTGAAATTCTGTCATGTGAAGACTTTGAGCGCTTGATCTGAATTTGAGGACGAAGACCATATTTGCAAGTCAGATACCCTGTTACTTATGTTTTTAAATACACTGAAGACTTGGTTGTACTGTGTAATGGTGTCGCTATAAGAGACAAATTAAATCTTCATTGGGTGGTCACATTAGAAGGTGACTAATGATTCTCTTTACCTATAGCATCCTGGTTTCTCTTTCTTCAAAACAATGTTTCAGCCCAAGTAACCTTTGGCACTTAGGTTCTGTTATGTCTTTTCTTTTTAGCATTTGAAACAATCCATCTGTAGGGTTGCTCTGAGTGTTTAAGCCAACTCTCCCTACCCACTCCAATTGGGGTTAGCTCGGTTCTCGCTGACGGTGTAAGTTCCTCGAGTTTTTCACTGTTGTGACAAATACGGGAGTAATTAATCTAGCTCAGAGCTTATGCGTGTGTAATTAGGAGGAGCACCTGATGCCGGTATATTTTAGGTGAGAAGCAGATTTAGACGCTGCCGTGTAAGAGCTCGGCGTTGCAAGCTTTTTGTCAGCCTCACAGTCTGCAGGGCCTGGTGTTGGACACAGCGGGGGACTCCAAGATGAATAGTCCATTGCTTAATAAGTCGGTAGTCTGGTTGGGCTTGAGCCTATGTGTGTGTTTAAGTAACTAAAATTAATAGAAGAAAGTAGGCCAGGTGAGCAGGCTAGCCTAGTAGAAAGGGGGCTATCCTCACTTCCTACTTTGAAGCTTCTAGCAGTGTCCAGAAAGGTGAGTCTCCACGCAGTCCGGTGGCCCGCATTCCACCTGCCTTATCTAACTTAGAGTGATGTGGCCCACAGGCAGCTCTGAGGAGCCCATCGCACAACACCTGGCATCTCCTGTCGACTTAGGCGACAGTCCAGGTTCAGGAGTCCTCTCAAGGCCCTGTGGTTCGCCTTGCGGTG
>NW_006159697.1:2344457-2346333 GCF_000334495.1 Tupaia belangeri chinensis
CCTCTCAAGGCCCTGTGGTTCGCCTTGATGAGGTGCTTCAGCCCCTGCCTCTCTCTCACAGCTGCTCTTGTTGTGGTCTTCCACAACATCTGGTCTTCCACTACATCTTCCTCTTATACTTCTGTCTCCCGTCAGACTCCCGTTCACACTTGAGGTCCCAGCCCAGATGTCAGAGGGGAGGAAAGCCTTTGGCGAGCCCTGGGACGGGAGGGCTACACCACTGTGCTTGTCCCCTGTGACGCCGTGACAGCTGACTGTGAATCTCGTGTGTTAAACAGCACGCCCTTGGGCCAGCCTCAGTGACTGGAGATGAAAGGAGCCAGGTCCCATGTGACCAGCCCAGGTTCAAATTCCAGCCCTCATGGCTTGAAAGACACACCAGCCGTGTATGTGTGTGTGTTCCCAAAATCACATCAGGAGAGAGGAATGAAGGAGAAGGAATCGCGGTGTGACCACGCCCAGTTACACGGCATTTTCTCCATCTCCCTCGCTTGTCTCTCTGGGGTGCACGTGAGCACGCTGGCAGTCTAAAAAAAAATAGCAGTAAAAGCACGTGCTTAACATCTTATAGTTCTGGAGGTCAGAAGTCTCAAACAGTTTTACTAGACTACATCAAGACATCTGCAGGACCATGCTCGCTCTTTCCAGAGATTCCACGGGAGAATGGTTCCACTGACTCTTCCATTCTCGAGAGGTGCCTGGGCTCCTGGCCCCTTTCTTTCTTTTTCTTTTTTTTTTCAATAAGAGACAAAAAGCAAGAAATCATCCCCCCAGGAGGGATGGCCATGCCGCAGTCCCTTCTGCTCCATTCTCCTCTTGGGATCTTGGGCATGCACGCACACGCGCCCGGCATGAGTTTTAAGCCACCGGGTCCAGGACGCGAATTATGGTCGACTACGTGGGAGTCCAGCGACATAGCCCTTACACTAACTGCTGGTCCCCTGGCCCCTTTCTTCATCTGTAAAGCCATAAGCATACCATTGTCAGCTCTTTCTAACTCAGACCCTCTGGAAGTCCCTGACTCTCAGGCCTCCCTCTTTTCTCTGAGGATTCTTGCAATGCCATTAGGCACATCCAGATAATTCAGGATCATCTCTCTGGGTCAAGATCCTTGGTTTAATTGCACCTGCCATGGAAGGTCACAGATTGACAGGTTCCAGGGACTATAGCATGCATGGGCATCTTTACTGGGAGACAGAGAGCCTAGATTCCACCCTCCACCTCCTCACGGCTGCGCTCAGAGCACTCTCAGATCCACTCTTTGAGACACTCGAGGATCTCATGAGGGCAGGACCTCTTGGTATCTTGTTTTCATTTTCTTTGTTTCAAAGTTTTTGCTAAAGGGTGCATGCTCTCTCCAGAAAGAGAGAAAGAGATAGGGAAAGTAAGAAATCACCTACTGGGAGGATGGCCACTCTGCAAGCCTCACTCCTGCATTCTCCTCTCAGGATTTTGGGCATGCACGCACATGTGCCCAGCATGTTTTTCAAGCTACCAGGTCCAGGACTCAGACTCAGAGTCGGCCATGTGGGATCCACCCTCTTAACTTCCACCCCACCTGCTGGCCTAGTATCTTGTTTTCTTTTGAGGAGGGTGCTGAGTTTCATGAATAAATGAAAGACAGACCTAGCTTCAAATCCTGGCCCTGACAGCTGTATCTGGTGAGCTACTGGGAGAGACCCTTAATCTCTCCAAGCCACAGTTTCTTTCTCTGTCCAGCGTGTGATTATACTCATTGTCCAGAGTTATGTGAAGGTCAACCGACAGAGTCAGTCTCCGTGGGTTCCAGCCTCTTAGGGGACTTTTAGAAAATAACCAGCACCGGGACCAGCAGTTAGCGTAATGGCTGTGTCGCTGGACTCCCACGTAGTCGACC
>NW_006159697.1:2346735-2352028 GCF_000334495.1 Tupaia belangeri chinensis
TGTCGCTGGACTCCCACGTAGTCGACCGCGGTTTGCGTCCCGGACCCGGTGGCTTAAAACTCACGCCGGGCGCGTGTGCATGCGTGCCCTAGATCCCGAGAGGAGAATGGAGGAGAAAGGATTGCAGTGTGGCCATCCCTCCGGGGGTTGATTTCTCACTTTCTGTCTCTCTGTCTCTCTCTGTCTGGTGAGCGCATGCGCCCTATAGCAAAAACCTCTCAAAAAAAAAAAAAAAAAGAAAGAAAAAGAAAATAACAAGCACCCAGGGATGATCTCCAAAGACAGACTGAGTATTTGCAAACCACAGGGCTCCTGTGTCTGTCTTTGGCATTGTCATTAGTAATCAGTGCTGTCACAGAGTTGCAGCCAAAATGGTTCTTGGGGGCCGATGGGAATGAGAAGCTGACCCAGGTGGGCAGGTTCTGGGTTTGCATCCAGAACTCTTCCTGAACAGGCCAGGTGCATGCATGCCCGTGTTCTGGAGCTGAGTGATACTGGGGGTGGATCGCAGCACCAGGACCCCTCTGAGGGCGCTGTCTCTCTGCTGCTTTCTCTCTGAGTCTCTTGCTCATGTAGGAAAGAAAGAAACTTAAAAAATGCTTCTGAGGCCACAGAATTGAGGTGGGAGAAGAGCCTAATTGTATTGAGGAAATCTCCAGAGGGATGTGTTAAGTTGGAATTCAGATCAAGCCTTCCCGGATTTTGTTCAGATGTGGACAAGGCCATTCAGGGTATTTTAAAACGAAAAGAAAGAGTGGGGTTTGGAAAACATATAACTTGCCTAGAGACTGAGGTGGCGTGTGAGGAGCAGACCAGGCAGGGGATTTGCACACCTACAGAGGACTGAGACCCCCTCAGTCTGGAGGGAGGCATATCAAAGCCCGTGCATTGCATAATCAGCACACAGGTGGGTTTTTTATTGTTGTTGTTGTTTTTAGTTTTTACTGTAGGGTGCATATGTTCGTCAGAGAGAGACAGAAAGTGACAGATCCCCCCTCCACCCCCCAGGAGGGATGGCCACACCACAATCCCTTCTCCTCCAGCTCTCCTTAGGAACTTGGGCACGATGCACACATGCCCAGCATGAATCTCAAGTTGTGGGGTCTGGGGCTCCAGCTGTGAAGCTGGCTATGGGGGATCCAGAGCCTTAACTTCCATGCCACCACCTCAGAACTGGAATTTTTTTTTTTTTTTGTAACGCAGAGAGTCATGTACTTACTTTCTTTTTCAGGAATGTAACCAGTTTACGTATAAGTTTGCTGAAGAAACGAGAAAGCAGTCTTTGGGTGCAGTGACGCCTGGCTATGACTTCATGGCCCGATTGAGGTACACACACACACACAGACACACACACATATATATATATTTATAGAGAGAGAGAACATTCCTCCTCTTCAGTATATGAAGATAGAGTGTTGACAAGTCTCTGTACAAACTGTGGCAAGCTCAGCATTCTCCCTTCTAAAATATTTACCAGGCGTTCAATAATTAAAGGTGAATAATGTGGGTCGATTTTTCTTCTTTAGAAGCGGAATGGAATCGATTCTTCCTTCCAACGCGCATGAGCTGGCCCAGAATCGACTGCACGTATCCATCACCAACACCAAAACCAGAGAAAATTACTTGGTTTCCGAGTTTTCCTCCAGGGAAGACCTCATTAAGGTAACACAGCTGCAGTTCCCGTTGGAGGACGTTAGCAAGTGCTCATTTTTTTTTTTAAGGTGTATTCACTTTTTAATATTTCTTCCCTAAGAGGGATAGACGGAAAGGCTATCAACGGGGGTTTTTGCTGCCATCGGACCCCATCCTCAGCCAGCCTGGCTCACGGGCATGTATACGTGCCCAGTCTGTACAAGAAGATTCAGGGTATGAGTCTAGGACCTTCCTGTGTGGCCTCGACATCGCAGAGCCTTGTGGCAACTCTGTACCACTGAGCTGGCCAGTACCTGCCAGTTTAAATGCTTCATACAAGTAGTGAGCATGACCGCATTTTTCAGCTCCCGTGCCTCACGTCAGGCCTGAGATAGTAAGTGCTCAGAAAGTTATGTGTGTGCTGACTGGATCCACCAGTACCCCTTCAGAGGCTGCCTCGAGACTCACTGGGCTCCAGAGGCTTCCTCCTCTTGCTCAGTGGTCTCTGCTGATGTGCAGGTCTCATGTCTGTTACGGGGAGCAAGTTACTGATGCAGCAAGTTACTGATGCAGCATGGTCAAATAATTGCTCCTCAGATTTATGTAGCTAATACTCGGCAGTTTCTGTAAGACTTTGGACACGTGCTCTCATCCTGGGTCCTTCGGCAGTCCTCCTGTAAATCAGGTCAGACAGGTGTTATGACAGCCCTTTCATGCTTTTAATGAAGAAGGAATGGAGGGGAAGATTTTTACGTGCTGTATGCACCTACCCAGGGTTATCCTGCATGCCAGTGGGAGCAGTTCTGGCATCTAGGCCTCTTACTTTTCAAGCCAATGTTACGTTGTTTTCTTCCATTTTGTTTTTGATGTGTTTCTTTCCAAACACATTTGAATGCTGGTGAGTTGAGAATTCATTATCTCGGGACCAGCAGTTAGCATCATGGCTATGTCACTGGACTCCCATGTAGTCTACCGCAGTTCGCATCCTGGACCCGGTGGCTTAGAACTCATGCCGGGCGCGTGTGCGTGCGCGCCCAAGATCCCAAGAGGAGAATGGAGGAGAAGGGATTGCGGCGTGGCCATCCCCCCGGGGGGGAACTATAATCATTTCTCAAGTACCCCTACGTATTTTGTTTCAAGATGAAATAGACCCCGCCACAGTGACGAGCTGCTCAGACTCTGTCTTCCACAAACTGCTACTGTCCTATTGCAAATTTAACCAAAAGCATCTTGAGTGACATTTACAACTGTTCTCATGAAATGTCTCTTCCTTTTAAGATAAATTGCTAATCTTTCTTTACTTTCAATGCATTTGATTGATGGGAGTTGATTGATTTCATATCTTAGTAATAGTGTCTCATATTGGACACTGAAACTTAGTTCCTCTTTAAAATGTTAGTGATATAGATGAGTTAGGTTAAAACTGTTATAACAGCCATAGTGTGACCATGAAGATATATTTATATCTGGGACCAGCAGTTAGCGTAATGGCTATGTCACTGGACTCCCATGTAGTCAACCGTGGCTTGAGTTCCAGACCCGGTGGCTTAAACTCACGCTGGGTATGTATGCATATGTGCCCAAGATCCTGAGATGAAAATGGAGAAGAAGGGATTGCAGCATGGCCATCCCCCCGGGGAATGATTTCTCACTTTCTGTCTCTCTGTTTCTCTCTGTCTTTCTGGTGAGTGCATGCTCCCTATGGCAAAAACTTCTCTCCCACACAAAAAAAAAAGTTAAAAAAGATATTTATATCTATATACAATTCAAAATTTTAAAGATAATCAGTAGTATAGAAGATAATACTAGGAGTTCCATTTTCCTCTGTAACAGAGGAAGAAGAAAGAAGGAAACCCACTGACATTTCCAATAACACTTACATTGCTTGCTTTACTTTTTATAGGTAGCTGTGAACTATTCAATGTCTCCTAACTTCAGGTTTGGAAATAAGATGAATCTCTTGATGTTAACTGATAGGTTATACAATACTCAATCTGGGTGTCAACAGGTGGTGTGATGATTAAGGCACAGGATTCCCACATGACTGACCACAGTTCAAGTTCCCAAACTGGTGGTTTGAAAAATCACACAAGGTGTGTGTGTGTGTGTGTGTGTGTGTGTATGCACAGAAACCATGGTTCAAGTCTCAGACCTGCCAGCTTAAACTCACGCTGGGTGAATGTGCATGCGTGCCCAAAATCCCTAGAGAAGAATGGAGGAGAAGGGATTGCAGCACGACCATCCCCCAGGGGGGGGTGATTTCTCGCTTTCTATCTCTCTGTCTGTGTCTGTCTGGCGAGCGCACGCGCCCTATCGCAAAACCCCCCCCCCCAAAAAAAAGAATTCATTATCTCCAGGAAATGCTTCAGCTGACTGATTCCCAAGTCACAGGGTTCTAGACCATACATGGGATATTTTTCAATTGGGAAGGGGGCATTTTTCTTAGGAAAACTGGGCAACTGTTTCGTTTTCCTTTTGTGTGAATCATGTCAAGCTTCAGGTAATATGGAGAATGTATGTTTTTATAACAGTAGAAGGTCTTGGGTTGAGAGTGGTAAAAGCTTCATCTAAATTAGATGTGTATGTATATGTATGTGTATTTTTTAACTGTCATTCGGATGCTGTAATTTTATTTATTTATTCATTTTTATTTTTTATGATCATCATAACCTTCTTTATCTTACATTGGATTACATATAACTTTACAGTGTATTACATTGTTTTTTCAAAAGGGAATGCCATGCATGTCAGTCAGTACAGAGACATTAATCTCCCCACTTCAACATTCAATATCTTTTCTATGTTTTCCCCAATCATTATTTTTATTATTCTCATTTTGCTGTAATTTGCAATACTTCATGAGACGTTGAACCGACAGGTTGAATTACTTCACACCTTACTAGATGAGCATTATTTTTTTTTTTTTAATATGGTGTACCTATTATAAAAAACCCCGATGGTTTCTACTTCTTTTGTTGTGGATAACAGCTACTCAGAACATTGGAGCAATTATTTGAGTTCATGGGACAGAAGAAAAATGGTTGACAGCAGTGTGTACTGCCTGGTGAGGAGGCTATTGAAGAGTTGCTCTTCATCCTAGGTTATACAAGACACGTGCTAAATGTTTAGTAGAAGGCTTCAGGCTTTTTCACACCGGAAAGGGAGAAGGATGGATGGTTTCTTAATCATAGATGGTGACTACAAAAGCATAGGAAGTCAATGCCTGGAATGCTGATGAAGCAGGGAGCCGCCAAGAACAAGAGTGGTAAAGACTAGGAAGGAGCGAGAACAGAAGAGAATGTGAAGGTGAAATCAAATAACCCCCCTTTCAGGTCATGGCGTCATCTAGTTTACATATTCCCATGAAAGAAGAGGCCAGAGCTGGCCCCGGAGCACAGCACTTAAGCACTGCATGGAGGAAACTGGATCCCACGTGTACAGCCAGGGTTTGAGTCTTAGCCCCAGTGGCTTCAAAAATATGCCTCGCCCGTGTGTGTGTGTCCTAGATCCCGATGGGGTGGGGAATTGGAGGAAAAAGGATTGTGGCTTGATAGACCCTGGGGGGTGCTTTCTCTCTCTTCCCTGCATTCTTCCCATTGCATAGGGAAAGCGAAATAAGAAATGAGAAGGGGCAAAGGACAGGGAATGGGGAAGCCAGCAA
>NW_006159697.1:2352443-2356328 GCF_000334495.1 Tupaia belangeri chinensis
AATAAGAAATGAGAAGGGGAAAAGGAAAGGGAATGGGGAAGACAGGAAAGAAAATGCTATGGGAAAAAAATGTCATCTCAAGTGTTCTTGTGTGATGATTGTCCTTTGGACCTTTCTGGTCAGTGAGAGGAAGAGAAGAAAGCCACTGGGTGATAGTTCCACTTCCCTGGGATAGAAGTGCAAGGTTCTGAGTCCCCAAAGCTGAGTGTGGGAGTAGCTTCGCATGTAAATCCAGGTCTCCCGGCCGCTTGGCATACTTGTCTCTAACACGTAGCCCTGGGTCTTCTTTCCGCTAGAAGTTCTCTAGATGGGATTTGGGGAGAGAGAGAACAAGAGGGGAGGAGAAGGTGGGAGAAGGTAAGAGAGAGAGGTAAAAAGAGGAGAGAGGGGGAGGAAGAAGAGAGGGAAGCAGGGAGATTGATGACCATTATTAATAGTTAAAGAAAAACAGCAGGGAGAAAATTACATCCTGGCCATTGTGCCCTCCTCTGAGTCTCATTTCAGGTAGCATAGTCTGTCTGTTTTCATCGTGAGCTCATTTATTGTGTCACAGTTGAATTTTTTTTTTTTTTTTTTTTTTTGGAGGGGGTGCTATAGGGCGTGTGCGCTCACCAGAAAGACAGAGACAGAGAGACAGAAAGCGAGAAATCACTCCCCAGGGGGGATGGCCACGCCGCAATCCCTTCTCCTCTATTTTGGAGAGGTTTTTGCTATAGGGCGTGTGCGCTCACCAGAAAGACAGAGACAGAGAGACAGAAAGCGAGAAATCACTCCCCAGGGGGGATGGCCACGCCGCAATCCCTTCTCC
Organism: Tupaia belangeri chinensis; assembly: GCF_000334495.1. Classification (NCBI taxonomy): domain Eukaryota; kingdom Metazoa; phylum Chordata; class Mammalia; order Scandentia; family Tupaiidae; genus Tupaia; species Tupaia belangeri. The sequence continues at coordinate 2,353,252 of NW_006159697.1, forward strand.
TCTATTCTCCTCTCGGGATCTTGGGCACGCACGCACACGCGCCCGGTGTGAGTTTAAGCCACTGGGTCCGGGTGTTAAATAAAATAATCCTTAAAAAAACAAAGCAAAAGGACTCTTAAATCACAGCTTTCTCTTGGTGTCCAAGTAGGACTTGCTTTTCTTATAAATATTAATCTTTTACTCCTTATTCATCATCTTTGATCTTCATCAACGCTATGCTGACATACATTATAGGTACTGTGTCATCAGAAACGTCACGCCATGTTTTTCTGTGTTTTTCTTTGCATAAATGCGTCATGACTTTTGCAATGACCTGATACTGCGTGTATATGTATGTATAGGTATATCATATACATGTAAAAAGTACATGTATACAACACTTGTATATAGTATTTCAGGGAATGGCTGCTGCTGACTTGTTTTGACGACCTTTAGGCATTTGGTTTTACAGCTCATCTCTGCACAATAGCTCTTTTTTTAACATTTGGTTTGTGTGATGATTCGTATCTAAATCGTATTAATTAACTTCACTGTTTGTGGCATGAAAAATTATTCTTTCATTTTATAGCTGTTGCGTTAGTCGATTGTTTTCTATTGACCAATTACGTGGTCCAAAGATTCCTTTTATTTGGTATCGGATTTCCATGGGATTGTGATTCTTATGTCCATGGCGATTTTTCTACTTCATAAACCATCCTAAGACAGACACACGACCTTCAGATGTTCTTTTTTTTAAGTTCATTTATTTAGGCAAGATAGAATGAGAGAGGTTGAGAAAGAATGAGTTAGACGTGAGCTTGCTAAAGAGAGACAGAGAGAGAGAGAGGGCTGGAGAAAACACCCCCTCAGCCCAGTGTAAGGTGGCTATGCTGCAATCCCTTCTCTTCCGTTTCTCCATTTTGTTGAGATTTGGGGCACTCTTGCATTAGGCGATGCACCCGATGTGGTGTTCAAACTGCGGGGTCAGGATTCGAACTATGCATTTGGCCTGTGGGATTCATCTCCCATAACCAATAGGCCTTGGGCTAGCCCTTGTCCAGAATTTTTCTGTATCTACCGTTTCCTTCCTTCCCAATAGTGACTCCACTGACCTAGGGGAACACCTGTAATGTCTGCTTTCTAACTACTTTGAAGTGAGCTGCAGAGGGGCGATCCCTTTGTGGAGTTCAACCAGAGTCCTAGGAGGGTCCCTACTCCAACTCTCTCACCTTCATTTTTCATCTGTCTAGGAGATTTAGTTTGGATGCCACTCTCAGAAAAATGTTCCCTCAAAGGATCGAATCTACTGTTGCCTTTTTTAAAAATGTTTATTTCCGTCCTGAGAGTGAGAGAAAGAGACAGAGATAGACGTGTTTGTTTATTTCCGTCCTGAGAGTGAGAGAAAGAGACAGAGGTAGACTTGCACCATCAGCAGGGCCTCATGCTGAGGTCACCCCCAGCTTTTCCAGCCTCCCAGAATGCTAGGTTGGCCCGTCGTGTTCAGGTTGACCGGAGAACTGGACCCATGGTCTTCCATGTGGACCCTGCACCATTTGAACAGCCACCATGAGCCACGGAGCCACCATGCTGGCAGCAAATTCACCAATACTTTATGTCTGTTTGTCCATTGTCTTCAACAGATCCACAGCAGGTTGAGATGTTTCTATAAATGCAGGTGATAGTTTGGGGCTAGAAAACAGTAATGGGGGGGGGCTGGCAGGTGGCATGGTGGTAAGGGCGCTGGACTCCCACGTGGCCGACTGCAGTTCGAGTCCTGGACCTGGTGGCTTGCTTTCTCACTTTCTCTGTTGCTCGTGCTCTTGCTCTGTCCCTCTCTGGTCAAATTAAAATAAATAAATAAATTCTTTAAAAAAAGAAAAAAACAATAATGGAATAATGGAATTAGGTGTGCACAGCAGCCTAAATCCTGTCCTTGGTAGGGTGTGGGGTCCTAGGTCAGTCAGAACCTCTCTCTGCCTTGGTCTCTTCATGTGTAAGGTGGGATCCACACCGTCCCACTGGGTTCACACATTGTCATGAAGATGCCTTGAAGTACAGTGTGTGAAAACATTCAGTCAGCTCTTCAGTAGTTACTGGGCGCACACGAGAACTCTCAGGCACCTCCTCTCCTGCCAGCCATCGCTTCATACCCTTCATCCTATAGCGACATCCCTTAGAGTCCCTTCCTGAGCCACATCTCTCCGCATGACCCTTGAACATCCAAGTTTGTTTTCTGTGTGTCAACTCATTCATGTTAAGTTCCTGATTTTATTCTAGGCTTTCTATTTTTTTTTTTTCTTCAGCAGCAGATAGGCAGCTCAGAAATCCAAACATGTTGTAATATCAGCCTTCAGTGAAGCCTAACTAGGGAGACTTTTGTTTAGTTTTAAAATATGTCATGGGGGAGGCAGCAGGTGACATAGTGGTTAAGGTGCTGGATTCCCACATGGTCGACCACAGTTCTAGTCCTGAACCCAGTGACTTGAAACTCATGCCAGGTGCATGTGCATGTGTGCTCAAAATTCGCAAGAGGAGACTAGAAGAGAAGGAACTTCAGTGTGGCCATACCCGTAGGAGGTGATTTCTCACTTTCTGTCTCTCGGCCTCTCTGACAAACGCATGTGTCCTATAGCAAAAAAGAAAAAAAAAAAAGAAAAAAAGAACACTAAAATAACGACTAAAATAAAAACAATCATGGGACCCAACAGTGGTACAGCAGTAAGTAACACAACTGGATCCACATGGGAAGTTTCTCAGTATGCATCCTGGGGTCTCCCAGAGCCCGCCACACATACATGCCTGTGATCCAGGCTGGCTGAGGCTGAGGGTGGATCATGGTTTGAAGATCTAATCTGGGGTTCTTGTTTCTCTCTCTCTCTCTCTCTCTTTCTCACAGGAGAAATAAGTAAGCTTTTTAAAAAAGTAATATGCAACCTCTATGGCTCAGTAGAAATGATTTATAAAATTAATTTATTCTTTCTTGTAAGAGAAAGGAGAGTGAGGACCCTTGGTAGGGTCTTATCATGCCACAATCCTCCCTGATCCTTCCAGCCAGCTAAGATCATGGGTGCACCAACAGACACATCCATTGTATTCTC
>NW_006159697.1:2356423-2363604 GCF_000334495.1 Tupaia belangeri chinensis
CCCTCTCTGCCTTGGTTTCTTCATGTGTAAGGTGGAATCCACACCATGCCACTGGCTTCACACATTGTCATGGAGATGCCGTGAAATACAGTGTGTGAAAACATTCAGTCAGCTCTTCAGTAGCTACTGGGCGCACACGAGAACTCTCGGGCACCTCCTCTCCTGCCAGCCATCGCTTCATACCCTTCATCCTATAGCGACATCCCTTAGAGTCCCTTCCTGAGCCACATCTCTCCGCATGACCCTTGAACATCCAAGTTTGTTTTCTGTGTGTCAACTCATTCATGTTAAGTTCCTGATTTTATTCTAGGCTTTCTATTTTTCTTTTTTCTTCAGCAGCAGATAGGCAGCTCGGAAATCCAAACATGTAATATCAGCCTTCAGTGAAGCCTAACTAGGGAGATAAGTCTTTTGTTTAAAATATGTCATGGGGGAGGCAGCAGGTGACATAGTGGTTAAGGTGCTGGATTCCCACATGGTCGACCACAGTTCTAGTCCTGAACCCAGTGACTTGAAACTCATGCCAGGTGCATGTGCATGTGTGCTCAAAATTCGCAAGAGGAGACTAGAAGAGAAGGAACTTCAGTGTGGCCATACCCGTAGGAGGTGATTTCTCACTTTCTGTCTCTCGGCCTCTCTGACAAACGCATGTGTCCTATAGCAAAAAAGAAAAAAAAAAAGAAAAAAATAACACTAAAATAATGACTAAAATAAAAACAATCATGGGACCCAACAGTGGTGCAGCAGTAAGTAACACAACTGGATCCACATGGGAAGTTTCTCAGTGTGCATCCTAGGGGTCTCCCAGAGCCCGCCACACATGCGTGCCTGTGATCCAGGCTGGCTGAGGCTGAGGGTGGATCATGGTTTGAAGATCTAATCTGGGGTTCTTGTTTCTCTCTCTCTCTCTCTCTCTTTCTCACAGGAGAAATAAGTAAGCTTTTTAAAAAAGTAATATGCAACCTCTATGGCTCAGTAGAAATGATTTATAAAATTAATTTATTCTTTCTTGTAAAAGAAAGGAGAGTGAGAAGGACCCTCGGTAGGGTCTTATCATGCCACAGTCCTCCCTGATCCTCCCAGCTAGCTAAGATCATGGGTGCACCCACAGACACATCCATTGTATTCTCAATGACCCAGGAACTGAACCAGGGCTTTCCCTTATGGCTTCAGTACCGCCATGGGGCCCCACCTCCAGGACCACCATGGCGAGGCCAGAAGTTGTTTTTCAGTTAACCATGGCATGGTGCAAGAGAGTTCTACCACTTCCCTCAATTGGTACAAAGGACTGAATTCTTCCCGTCTAAAATCGGTCCTCACATTTGTTCTGAAATGCTCTTTTGGCATACTTGATGCTCTTTCATAGAGACAGCTCAGAAGGCTCCCATGCAGAATGGTTTGCTGGAGGACTGCCCTGCCTCCACTGCCGTGATGTGCTCGTTTTGCCCGCACGCAGTGAGGACGGCGTCAGAGCAGGATCTGCTTACATTTAGCCTTGGGAAGGAGGAATGAAGACTGAATTTAAGATTGGTCATTACCTCGGAAAGACTCGGGAAGATAAATTTGAATCTGTCTCTGGATTTCGACGAGACCAGCCGGTTCTGTATAAACAGCCAGCTTCTCATTAAACTCCACAGTCAACTTGAGGCGTAAATGAAGCTCGTTGAGAATTTATTCTCCGAGGAAGCCAGGCCACATCATTTTCTAAACACTCCCTTTCTGCAAAATAAGAAATGAAGAGAGCCCGTCTGCACGTGGATCCAATCTGTTCTTGGCAACGTCGTGTGCTGTTGCTTCAGGAAGTCACTCACTTTCGAACTGTGTCCCTGTCTATGGCAGTAAGAAGAGAACGAAATCAAAACAGTGGTTTCACATGTGGGTGATGGTCACATTGCTGCGCCACGTGACGGGGCGTGGAAAGGAGGGCCTCGCTTTCGACCACAGCGCTCTCAGCCAGAGCTGCTGTACTGTTTCATGTGGGACCTGCCGAATCGTGGTTGTGGGGCCGTCCTGTGTTTTATAGGATATTCAACAGCATGCCTGCTCTCTTTGCAACCAACGCATGGTTAAGAGCCCCAGGGCGGGGGGGGTCACATTGCCGCCAGTGGAGAATCACGCTGCAGATACATTGTCATTTATCGACGAGGTGAATGTCGCTGGGAATGCCTTGGCTTGATAGCCACTGAAAGCACATATTCAGGCATACTGTTTTATTAAGTGGCCTTAGAATGTCAATCTTTATCTCTTTCCTTAGAAAATCCTATTTGGCTGCCGTGAAATGCCAGTAAGCTGACTATGAATACGAAAAGCCGCTTAGGTCCTACCTATCTAAGGCTCTTTTTTTTTTTTTTTTTGGAGAGGTTTTCGCTATAGGGCGCATGCGCTTGCCAGACAGACAGAGACATAGAGACAGAAGGTGAGAAATCACCCCCCAGAGAGGTTGGTAACACTGCAATCCCTTCTCCTCCATTCTCCTCTCGGGATCTTGGGCACGCACGCACATGCACCCGTTGTGAGTTTTAAGCCACTGGGTCTGGGACGCGAACCGTGGTCGACTACGTGGGAGTCCAGCGACATAGCCATTATGCTAACTGCTGGTTCCCAGGCTCATTTTCCCACCAAACTTGGTCTGATACACGCATGGTCAGTCCGTATAAAGGGAGAGTAAGCAGGGACAAGAACAAATTATCGATTGCAAGGAGCGACGGGTATTTTCCAGTTTGCCGCACTTTTCCTATCATTCAGGAGTATTCTTACAGTTATTATCCGTAGGAAAGTAATTGGATAGACTTTTTCATCCAGATACTTCAATCAGTTCCAAGCATTAGTGTGTGAGCTTCACATTATACTTTGACACAGGGAGAAGAGAAAATAATAATAACCATAATTCTGGTTTTAAGAATAGTGGTTTTTATTGACACTTAATTTTTTTTTTTTTTTAGGGTTTTTGCTATGGGACATGTGTGCTCACCAGAGACAGAGCGTAGTGAGAGGGAAAGTGAGAAATCACCCTTTGGGGTGGATGGCTCCGTGGCAATCCCTTTTCCTCCTGGGAATTTGGGCACGCACACACATGCACCCAATGTGATTTTCAACCTGCCAGCTTTGAGGTTCGAACTGTGGTCAACCATGTGGGAGTGCAGCACCTTAACCAGTATGCTACCTGCTGGTTCCTTAGCATTTCTTTTTTTCTTTGAGAACATATATGTCTCTGCAGATTAATCAAATAAATATTAAAAGCCAGCTCAGGGACCAGCAGTTGTTGTAATGGCTGTGTCGCTGGACTCCGATGTAGTCAACTGTGGTTTGAGTCCCGGACTCGGTGGCTTGAACTCACACTAGGCACATACGCTTGCATGCCCAGGATCCCAAGAGGAGAATGGAGGAGAAGGGATTGCGGTGTAACCATCCCACCAGGGGATGATTTCTGGCTTTCTGTCTCTCTGTCTCTGTCTTTCTGGTGAGCGCACATGCCCTATAGCAAAAACCTCTTAAAAAAAAAAGAAAAAGCAAAAAGCCAGCTCAGAGGCACAGTGGTATTCTGCTGCTCAGGCATTGCTGGCTCCACATGGAAAATCAGCAGGTTGGTTTTCCAGTCAGCCTGTAAATGCTGGGCACGAGCACCTGTGATCACAGCTGGCTGGGGAGGCACGGGGTGGGGAGCTAGTCATGGCGTGAGACTCTGTTGGCAGTGTTTGCTTCTCCTCCTGTCTCTCTCCCTTGCATGCTCTCTCTCTGCCTTCGTCATGAAAGAAATTAAACCTTAACAAAAGGAGGGAAGAAAATGGTTATATTTATAGAGTGGCGGCGGTCCGTTAAAGACCTCTAAGTACTGTAATTTCTGAGATGTGTGTTATTCGCACAGAGTGTTCCCGTTCCTGCCGTAGTGCAGTGTTGCATTTGCCAAATAACTTCATTAAATAGCAGCATCGTGCCTGCCTGGCATACCTGGGGTCTGTGATTGTGTTTTTCTTTTTTTTTTCTTTTTTAAACGACTAGCCAATTGCTGATAAGGCCAAATTTCGTTAGGGCAAATGCAATTACCTTTACAGAAACCACCTTTCTCTAAAAATTACCCAACCGCAGGTGTCATTGCTACCCAAGGGCCCTGAGAATTGGAATTGAAACTGCTCGCTTTCTGTGCTGTGTTCCGCATTGATTTCTTCAGTGATCTTTAACCACGCACCTCCGTGTAATTCAGTCCCGCGTGGCCTCTGTGCGGGATGGGCCTGGTGCATGCACCTTCCTCTCTTTCTGTGGTGCAGCACACAGAAAGCCGAGGTTTGCAGATGAATGCCTGGGTGGGGGCATGTCCGTGTTGACTCTTTGTAGAAGGATGACAAATCTGATGCATTGACTCTTTGTCGAAGGATGACAAATCTCTTGCGAGGCTGTTATTATACCTTGTGATAAATAAATAAACAGGGACATAAAAAATAAATAAAGCTGGCTGCTCTCCCCCTGGGAAACTGTGCTGCAAATTAGTGTGCTCTCAATATTTCAGTCAACAAGTGATTGAGACAGATGTGCATCAACTTGTCTGGAAGACACACCAAAAAAGAAAAAGACACATGTAAGAAATTGGATTTATATTTGTTGGTCCCAATAAAAATGCACGCAAAATACATTTTTTTTTCTTAAAATAAACCCAGGTCCCAGTGCAGTCTGAAACCAGCTCTTAGCTGACAGACCAGTGGGGGTGAATGAGTTCATCTTTACGAGAAGCAGTTGTGAGGGAATGAAATGAGATCCCATGCCTGAGGGTGCATAGCAGGGGCCCCTTCATACTTGTGTGACCTGAGCATTTGCACCTGGCCCCACGGTCAAACGGGCAATGTGCCTGACTTAATGCTCTTGAAATTCTCTACTTTTTTTTTTTTCTTCTTTTTTAGAGGTTTTTGCTATAGGGCACGTGCACTTGCCAGAGGGACAAAGAGAGACAGAGAGACAGAGAGCGAGAAATCACCCCGCAGGGGAGATGGCCATGCTGCAATCCCTTCTTCTCCATTCTCCTCTCGGGATCTTGGGCACGCATGCACATGCACCCAGTGTGAGTTTAAGCCACCAGGTCTGGGACTTGAACCACGGTCGACTACGTGGGAGTCCAGCGACATAGCCATTATGCTAAGTGCTAGTCGCCTTTTTTGTTTTTTCTTTATTCCTCATGGTGCATATGGTGTGCATGTGTGTGTACAAGAGATAGATAAACACCGTCCACAGAGTAAGTCATGCCGTGATCCCTTCCTGCAGCTCTGTAGCCCACTGGGACCTTGGGCACGCGTGCACACACAACCTGCATGTTTCAGGCCAACCAGGCAGGGGATGCAAACCACAATCACCGTGTGAGGTCTCACACTGCAGCTCTGAATGCTCCCAACTATGCCACAGAAGCTGGGCCTTCTTCCCCCTTGTGAACAGGGGACCCTGAACTTGCATTCTGTCCAGGATCCATAAATGACATAGCCCCATCCAGCACACAGCACTAGCCTGGTGCAATCGACCCCTGGGACACATCCCTATCTCCTTTCTTCTTTGCTGCTGGAGTCCCCATGTCATCTGAGGTCCCCAGAGCATCTTCCACCTCCTCTCTGGAGCCCGTTTCTATAGGAGCTGTTACAGCCAGAACCTCTTGTATCCCATGTGCTCCCAACTGCACGGGACAGCCCTTGTTTCTCCCTTGAGAGTGAGGGCAAGTATTGGGTGTCTGTGTTTCCCCCGAGGTCTGGTCACTCTGCAATCCCTTCTCCAGGCCCCCAGCCCGCCAGGATCCTGGGCATACATGTGCATGTTTCACTCCGATGGACTGGGGATTCCGACCGCAGTCTCCACGTGGATTCCAGCAGCACAGTTCGGTGTGCTCCCGGCTATACCAGACCCTGGGCCTTCTTCTCACTTTCTGAACAACAGGCCCTGCCATTCCATTTGGCACAGAGCCCACAAATTGTGTAGCTAGTTCAGACATACACATACCAGGAGATATACCCATGGGCATTTGCAGAATAGCAGCCCTCTGGAGGGCTGAATGTACACAGAAAGAGACCGCAAGCCCTTTCCTTCCAGGGGCATTTCTGGTAATAAGGAGATAGAAGACGTTATCAAAGGAAGAGCCACTGCATGAAGAAAGCTCCGGCCAAGTTCTGCATACCTGGGGCAGAGATGAGCATGGCAGGATGGTCCCAGCTGGGCGGGGTTGCAGCCAGACAGGATTTTTCTGTACACATCACGTTTCCCTGGTGACGAGGCCGTCCTTTATTGGGTCTTTGGAGAAGTCATGATGTATTTTTCTGTGTTTCCTATGCAGATATGCCTCATGACTTTTCAGACCAGTCAATAGTTGCAGTTCAGTTCAGACAGGCTTTTAGTAGCTGACCTAAAAATTATAGCTATTATAATTTCCTTGGGGAGCATGCCCTCTGAGTTCCAAGTCATTCTAAACGGATGATTTACTCATCAGTGTTTGGGCCATAATCCATTTCTGAATAATGTATGTTATAAAAAAATCATCTCATGAAATGTTTGACAACAAACAGCCATAGAGACTTCCACCTATGAGTTCAAAGATGATTGGACAACAAACAGCCATAGAGACTTCCACCTATGAGTTCAAAGATGATTGTTGGGGCCGGCAAGTGGCATCGTGGTTAAAGGCGCTGGACTCCCACATGGCCAACCACGGTTCAAGTCTCAGACCTGGTGGCTTGCTTTCTCACTTCCTCTCTCTCTCTCTCTCTCTCTCTCTCTGTGTGTGTGTCTCTCTGATTAAACTGGAAAATAATAATGATAATAATAATAATAAATAAAGTTAAATAAAATAATTCTTTTAAAAAAAAGATAATTGTTGGGAACCAGCAGTTGGTGTAATGGCTATGTCGCTGGACTCCCACGTAGTCGACCGCGATTCGCGTCCTGGACCTGGTGGCTAACTGCTGGTTCCCCTGTTTTCACTTTTTTAATGGGAGCTGTAACATGATTGCTGTCCCTTCTTACTGTGATCCTAGTATACCCCAAGAATGTCACTGGGCTATAAAATGTGTTGCTTGGGAACCAGCAGTTAGCGTAATGGCTATGTCGCTGGACTCCCACGTAGTTGACCGCAGTTTGCGTCCCGGACCTGGTGGCTTAAAACTCATGCCGGGCGCGTGTGCATGCATGCCCAAGATCCCAAGAGGAGAATGGAGGAG
>NW_006159697.1:2364760-2393857 GCF_000334495.1 Tupaia belangeri chinensis
ATGAGCCCCCGGGGCCGTCATCCGGCCGCGCGGTTTGCTGGCTTCCGCCGCGCACGGGGCGTGCGCGGCTTGCTCCTGGTGACATAATTTAAAACCTGCATGAACCATGGGCTCATTTCCCCTCTCACAGTTCAGAGGAGTTTGTTTCTCTAGAGAATAGTAATGCAGCTCAAAAAAAAAAAAAATCTTTGCAGTATTTAATACAACATTGTAAATCATTTGCAACCTATACATACTCAGGAATTTAGACTTACCCTAAGTTTACTCGTGTAATGGCTCGGTGGTCTACCACGACAACGCTGGTTTTTACTTTGATGAGGTTGATTGACTTGGAGAGCACAGACTGAGCGCTATCTCCTTAGGGTTTTTTCAGATCTTAAAAATACTATCTTTTGTTTAAGGCTGTGCACCTGTTCGTAGATAGAGCATATTCATTTAATAAGATTTTATAGTAATGTATTAGAGTGGCCATCTACACGTGAGTCCCTATATTCACGGTTCTTTCTTCATTCTGTCCATTAGGTTCTCCTAGCCAGCAGTTTCGTGCCCATTTATGCAGGGCTGACGCCTGTCGAATACAAGGGGCAGGTAGGTGATGTGATGCTAACAGAGGAATTGCTCCAGTTCCCATGCTAATTAGTCTTCCTTGAAAGATCCAATGTTTAAATGACTGAAGTGCCTCCAAATTGTGTGGGTGTGTGCGTTTTTGCTCCTAGATACCTTTGTTTCTATTTCAAAGAGAAAAAAATCCAGCACAGAGGCTGTGCTACATTACCGTCAAGATCTCGTGACTGGGAATGATTGACTGGGGTGGTCTTACTGTTACCCTGTAAAAAATAGTGATCCCTTCTTTAAAAGATAGTGAAAGACCTATCCCCCTCTAATAGCCTGGGTGTAAGCCACTGGAAGCAGAATTGCCACATCTGTGTGGTGTGGGGAAAGGCTTCAGGACACTGCAGACCTGTCCTCCCCAAACAGCTGCAGAGTTTCATGCTGTCCCGGCCACTGGGCCCCTCCCTACTGGGCAAGCTCTCCTCTCCAAGGTCGTCCCCTTGCTTACAGAGACACATTTATGACAGAAGGGCTAAACACAGCCTGCTGCAGGAGAGCCCTTTCAGCTGGGGCCGTCACTAAGTGGAGGTGCCAGTTACTTGAGAGTATCCAACTGAAGACTGCCCTCCATGGTGCCAGAGACCCCTAGCCAGCTGCCCCTGCGCCTTCACCTGTATGTTCTCAGCATCCTGACCTTGGCGGGTGCATCACAGACTTATTATAACCAGACGTGGGCTCTGGGGAGAACATACTGCAGCTGCGTATGTCATGATGGGGTGCGGTATCTGTGGAACCCGTACCAGAGCCGTGTATGTCATGATGGGGTGCGGTATCTGTGGAGCCCGTACCAGAGCCGTGTATGTCATGATCGGGTGCGGTATCTGTGGAACCCCTGCCGGAGCCGTGTATGTCATGATGGGGTGCGGTATCTGTGGAGCCCGTACCAGAGCCGTGTATGTCATGATGGGGTGCGGTATCTGTGGAACCCCTACCAGAGCCGTGTATGTCATGATGGGGTGCGGTATCTGTGGAACCCGTACCAGAGCCGTGTATGTCATGATGGGGTGCGGTATCTGTGGAGCCCGTACCAGAGCCGTGTATGTCATGATCGGGTGCGGTATCTGTGGAACCCATACCAGAGCCGTGTATTTCATGATCAGGTGTGATCTCTATGGAACACATACCAGAGCTGCATATTTCATGATCCGGTGTGGTATCTATGGAACACATACTAGAGCTTCGTATTTCATGATCGGGGGGATTTGGGGCATGCATGCACACACACCTTGGCATGAGTTTTAAGCTGCCGGGCCTGGGACTTGAACTGTGATCAGCTGCATGGGAGTGCAGCAATGTCACCATTACGCCATCTGCTGGTCCCGAGTCTGTGATTCTTAATGAGATTTTCTATTATGTAATTGAATACTTTCATGGAAACACAGAATGCCAGCCACAGTTAATTAGCAGAGCATGCACAAGCGTAGAGTATGTGCACATACGAAGAGAGATAGAAAGAGCAGAGCACCCTCCACAGGGCTGGTCATGCTTCATTCCCTTTCTCCATTCTCCAACCTGCCAGAGTCCTACACAGAAGTGTATGGGCCTGGTGTGTTTGCAGGCTGATGTGGCCAGTGACTCAAACCCTAGTCAGTCTGTGGCTTCCAGCTCTGCAGTTCAGTACACTGCGACTGGGGCGAAGATACTGGGCTATGTTTTCATAAGGTTTTGAATGGACTTACGCTGCGGCATGTAACAATACGAGTGCTTTCTAAACTCTACCAGTAAGATTACTTAAAAGTTTTTGTAGTGTTTAATTTTTTTTAAGAATTATTTATTTAATTTTATTTATTCATTCATTTGTTTTAATTTGTCAAGAGAGAGACACAGAGAGTAAGAAAGCAAGCCACCAGGCCCAGGACTCAAACCGTGGTTGGCCATGTGGGAATGCCAACCAGTCCTGTGCCTTAACCACCACACCACCTGCTGGCCCCAAGTTTTTGAAGCTTTTTCTGGTTTCCTTTTAGGAGTATTTTAACACCTTCCTTATTGTGGATACTCGTTAATAGCTGACTAAATGAATGGATGTCAATTCAAGTCTTATGTTTTTAACTAATGACTTTTCCTTCAGTACACATCTAACACATATCCCACCATGTGTTGGGTGCTCAAAGAGTGTTTGCTGAACAGGTAAATAGGCCTTTACAGTAGAGATGAACTCCTTAGGTTTTTCTTTAAGTTTCCCATTATATAACAGTTAAATTTGTAAAACATGTTCCTTTTATTTTCTAAGAGAGATTTTCGCTATAGGGTACATGCATTCGCCAGAGACACAGAGAAACAGATAAAGTTAGAAATCACCCCCTAGGGGGGATGGCCATGCCACAATCCCTTTTCTTCCATTCTCCTCTCAGGATTTTAGTCAGGCATGCACATGCATCCGGCATGAGTTCCATGCTCCCAGGTCCAGGACTTGAACCACGGTCAGTCATGTGGGAGTTCAGCCCCATAGCCATTATGCTACTTGCTGAACCTGTAAACCATGTTCTTTTAGTTTTTTTTAGAAATTTTTGCTATAGGTCATGTGTGCTCACTGGACAGATAGAGATACAGAAAGCAAGAAATCACCTTCCAGGGGAGATGGTCATGCCACTCCCTTATCATCCATTTATCCCTTCGCCTCCATTTTCCTCTTGGGATTTTGGGCACACACTCACATATACCCGGCATGAGTTTCAAACCACTAGGTTCAGGAATTGAACTGCAGTTGACTACATAACCATAAAGTTATCTGCTGGTCCCAAGCGTGTTTTTAATAAGTACCCATAATAGATTATAAAGTAAAATTTCATAGGTACTGAGAAAGGAGTAGTCTAGGCTGTTTAGATGTTACGGGTACCATTGTCTCTTGGGAAGAGATTGCCCGAATTCTGGTTTTTAGTGCTATACTCTCTTTAGAAGATAATCTCAGTAGAAAATTGTCCCATGATTGGCCTCAGGGGTCTCTTTCCTATTGAACTGTTGTTCATTTATATCTCTTTGGACTCAGGCAGTTGACCTTAATGTGGAGCATACTTAAAATAAGTCAGAGATTGGAAAAAAGGATAAGGTCGAACAGTGGTATTTCGTGTCAGATACTTTGATTTGAAACCTGTTTTGCCCTGGAATTTTTCTGTTCTTGGCTCTTTCCTTTAAAGAGGATGATGCTGTGTGATGAAAACTAGCATGCAGCAAAACGCAAATGGGGAAGCCCAGCAGTTGTAATATTTTTCTTAGGGATGATTTTGGAATCGTAGATGCTCATGGCAGTGGCTCCCAGCATAGAGAATGCTGCCCACAAGGTGAGAATGCCTTACAGGGCTGCAAGGCAAACAGAGAACTCATGCACAGAGGTGTGCAAAATCCACGACTTGAAACTCTCAGTAGAGCCGACGATGTAAAAATGTTTCCACTGTTAACTCGGAGATGGAGGAGTATTTACTGCTGTGATCCTTGTTTTCAGAAATGTTGCTAAAATCAGCATGCCTCAACGCATACATGTTCATTTGTAGTAATATAGCTCACAAGGGCAAAAATTAAGAGTGACACGTAGCCCGCTTAGCATATATGAGCGGTGGCTTACAGCCTCACGGGTGATAGAGAAGCTCACGTCACTGCATGTTTAATCAAGCCACTTGCTAAGGTGTAAATTCTTCTAGTCCTTTATCCAATCACAATCACCTCATAAGAGTGAACAGAATTTGGAAAGAGGATTTTAATTCCAGGAAACAGTAGTCATCAACTCCGTAGTAAATGAGAACTCTTTTCAATGCAATGCATCAGATTGCCCTTCCTTTCATTCAGTTGAATAAGTCGCATGAACGCTTACCTAAAGTTATTGGACCTAGCTTTAATTTTCCTTGATGATAGCCATGTGAATTTTTAGATCATGAATGACAGATCTTGTTGACAATATTGAATGACATGAGAGAGTTGTGGATGGTGTTTTTTTTTTTTTTCTTCTCTTCTAGTATTATCCTATTCCGGAATTTGGTGTTCCCACCTAAAATGATACTGAAAAAATAAAAAATGATCAAGGAAGTCTTGAGATACAGTCAGATATTTGGGGGTCTTCTTTTTGGAAATCACTCTTTTTTAGACTATGTGTATAATCTGCTGTATTTTAAATGTGCATGTATTTCTACATATATAAATACATCCACATGTGAAAAAGTGTCTACACAATATGTGTAATATAGTTATATAGTCATTTGGGTAATATCCTTTTAAAAATAATGGTTGTCTGCAAATTATCTGGGGTTTTTTAGTTTATTTTATTTATTTTATGAATGAGAGACAGACAGACAGACAGTACCCCTAGTGGGCACTGGTACTTCAGTCCACTCCCAACCCATCAGCCATCCAACCCTTGATCATGAGGACGTATGTGCCCAGCGTACTCAGAGAGATCTCTAGACAAGAACTAGAACCTTCCATTGGGTCAACCTCACAGAACATTGCATTTTACCTCCACACCACTATTTGACCCCCTCATTTTAATCCAATGTGTGTATGTTTTCTGTTCCACCTGAATCCGGTTCATGCAGGAGAGATTTTCCACTCCTTTTTCATTTCTTTACTTGGATTCACTGTGGAGGAGTTTGTGTCTGGCCAAAGCCTTTGTAAATAATGGAATGCCTCTTGTCTCATCACCAGCTTTAAAAATGATAAAAAAGTAAAAACTTAAAATAGAGAGACGCCTTAGAAGAAATGATTCACTGTATTAACTGAGTTGAGGACACTGGGCACCAACCTGTCTCTCCTGCTTCACTCTACCTTTGGGCTGAATGGCAAAACTTTTATCTACAGTCCATTTACACATTCAGGCGAAACTCCCTGTCTGCTAAAGATTCTTACGTGCGGGATTTTCAACATCACCTGACTCCCCCCGCCCCAATCATTTTTTTTTTAACATATTGTAATGGGACATATAACTTGGAGAATTTGGACTTTATTTCTGTATGTGTCCATTTATTGCAATAGTTGTTTATGTAAATAGGTAGGCTAGTGGAGACATGAGACTCTTGGCCTGGGATAATTAGCATAGGGATAGTGTCTTTGTGTTTTTTTCTTTCTTTCTTTTAAGTTTATTTTAGTCATGATGGAGAGCATGTGTACAGGAATAAGAGAAGGAAAGAGCTACAGCCTCGGCAGGAACGCAGTCCTTTCTCCCTAGCCCTCCAACTTTTTGAGACCTTGGACACCTGTGTACATGCGCTCAGCGTTTTCGAGCCAGCCTGGGGATCCAAACTGTGGAAGGACATAGGGCACCCAGCCCTGCAGTTCAGTTTGCTCCCAGTTGTGTCACAGGCTGGGCCTGTCTTTGTGTTTCTTTTGTGACCATTTATCAGCACACACTTCTGTGAGGGAGTTGAGGTCGCACACACTGTGAGTCCCCCATTGTCTCCCTTCTCTCCCTGTGCCCCTGTCTCACTTTCTCCCTCTAAAGGCTTCTCTGCTCCACCCATTGCTCCCCTTTGGGGGTGGTTATAGAACACTAAACCCTTCAGAGTCCTCTATGTTCTCTGCCCAGCTCTTTCCACCCTTGATGGCTCTAGGACATATCTCCTGCTTCAGGTACAAAGGAGCCAGCTAAGAAATAGAAGTGTTTCTAGCTCTATTTATTTTGAAGTTTGCTACAAAAAGATGCCAATTGCAATTCATACACCAAAAGTGGGACCTCCTCAGGTGGTAGGTGTTTCACTCAGTGTCAGCTAAGAGCAGTCAACAGGAAAGCCGAGTGTCCATGTTGATTAAATACTGAAATAATGAATTGTGACCTGATCACTCATGGCTTCTTGGACATGCACTATAAGCAGTGAGAATTTAGTTGTTTTGTTTTGTTTTGTTTTGTTTTGTTTTGGAGAGAGATTTTTGCTATAGGGCATGAGTGCTCCCTGGAGAGACAGAGAGAAATCATCCCCTGGCAGGATGGCCATGGTGTGGGTTTGAAGCTGCTGGGTTTGGGACTAAAACCACAGTCGATGATACATGGGAGTCCAGTGACGTAACCATTACGCCATCTGCTGGTCCCCAAAATCATGTGCATGACGTGAGGCAGAGAGAGAGAGAGAGAGAGAGAGAGAAGAGAGATGGACTCGATACTGCAATCCTCCAGCCTCTGGTAGCTTTTGTTCTAGAGCGGGAACCACCACACCTGGTACATCTTAAGGTAAATAGTGTAGTCAGGTTTTTATTTATTTATTTTTTTTTGAGAGGTTTTTTTGTTATAGGGCACGTGCACTCACTAGAAAGAGAGAGAGAGACAGAAAGGGAGAAATCACTCCCCAGGGGAAATGGCCATGCCACAATCCCTTCTCCTCCATTCTCCTCTCAGGATCGTGGGCACACATGCACAGGCACCCGGCGGGAGTTTAAGCACCAGGTCTGGGACTCAAACCACAGTCAACCACATGGGACTTCAGCCACATAGCCATTATGCCAACTGCTGGTCCCACAGTCAAGTTTTTAAACATTTAAAGACCTTTCCTGATTCTGTTCAGACTTCTTACATTGGTAAGTGATCTGTGTACAAAGCTTTGTTTTGCTTCTAAAACAAATCAGTCAGATTATTCCTCAGAAATAATAATTTAAGAGCATTTCTAAGGCATGGGTCTTCTCCCTCCTCCTGCTCCTGCATCTTTCTCTCCCTTTTCCTCCCATGTCCTCCCTCCTCATCTCCCCATGACTTAAGAAGACAGAGAGAGAGCTAGACAACACCCCTAATAGGGTCTTGACATCATAATCCATTCCTAGCCCCAACCAAGCCTGACTCATGGGCACCTGTGTGCCCAACACACTCAGGGAGGTCTCCAGGCATGAACCAACCCCTTTCCACGTGGGTCTTCCGCATGGAGCATCGTGCCTGACCTCTGCATCGTTGCCAAGCATGGACCCAAGACATGGCTCTTATTGGAAGAGAAGAAAAGAAAGTCCTCTTAAGAAAGCCGCCCTCCTTTTCTTCGTGTGGGAAGTGCATTCTGGATGGGCTGAAGCCGGGCGTTTCTCTCCACAGAAGTGGGTGGACGGAGGCCTCACCAATAGCCTGCCTATCCTGCCGATAGGCCGGACGGTGACCATCTCCCCATTCAGCGGACGACTGGACATCTCCCCACAGGACAAAGGGCAGCTGGACCTGTATGTGAATATCGCCAACCAGGATATAATGGTAAGTGATTGTGTTCAGTGGTATTTGAAGAGTCCTAATCTAGAAAAAGATTCCTGCAGAGTCCAACATACTCCCCAAACATTGAAAGCTCATCGAACATTTCATGTACAAATTGCATCTTCTTGGTGCTGTTTTATTCTTACTTAACAACAATGGATGCACGGGGACCTGGAGTCCTCCGGACTGTCAGTGTATGGTTATTTCAGTGCTGATCAACTGTCAGTTTGTGTCATGTTTTCTTTTTTTCCCTTCTTTTTTTTTTTTCCTCCCCCATATCAATAAATTTGGTAGACTATCAGAGCAATTTTTAAATTAGACCCTTTCGTTGTTTAGGGAAATGGAGAGAATGCCATATATAAAAATATGGGAGAAAGACTGAGGCACCTAAATGAATAATTGATATAAAATTACTGAGTCCTTTAATTTACTGTAATAGTTCTCAATGTGGGGCGAGATTGTACCTTGGAAACTTTTTTTTTTTTTGGAGAGGTTTTGCTACAGGGCATGTGTGCTCTCCAGAAAGACAGAGAGAGACAGAGAGACAGAAAGTGAGTGATCACCCCCCAGGGTGGATGGCCACGCCGCAATCCCTTCTCCTCCATTCTCCTCTTGGGATCTTGGGCACGCACGCACACGCACCCGGCGTGAGTTTAAGCCACCGGGTCCGGGACTTGAACCACGGTTGACTACGTGGGAGTCCAGCACCATTACGCCAACTGCTGGTCCCACATGGGAAACAGTTGGTGGTGTCTGTGGACATTTTGTTTGACACAGCAGGGAGGTGCTCCTGGCATCAGACGGGCAGCACCCGGGTATACTAAGTGTGTTGGTATGCACAGGGCTGTCTCCATGGCGGAGAAGTCGGCTAGACAAAATCAGGTTCCTGACATTTTGGGCCAGTTATTTCTTTGTCACGGAAGCTCGTCTGTACATTTCCCCCTGATTTTCTGTTGTTGCTAATCATATCTGAAAAAGCCTAGCGTATAAAAATAAGCAGAGTACAGGGTTTTCAAAAAGCACATAGAACATGTGCATTATGAAAAAACTATGCCGGGACCAGCAGTTAGCATAAGGGCTATGTCGCTGGACTCCCATGTAGTTGACCATGGTTCGCGTCCCGGACCCAGTGGCTTAAAACTCACGCCGGCTGCGTGTGCGTACCTGCCCAAGATCCCAAGAGGAGAACGGAGGAGAAGGGGATTGTGGTGTTGCTATCCCCCCTGGGGGTGATTTTTTGCTTTCTGTCTCTGTCTGGCGACCCAATAGGAAAAACCACAAAAAAAAAAAAAAAAAAAAAAAAAAAAAAGAAAAAGAAAAAAACTATGCATGGATTCCAAAATATTTTTGTATCAAAGTAAACTTATACTTGAATTCCATTTTTCCCCCAGCCTTCTCCGAGTTCCTCCAAGGTATCTGTACTGTAATGTCCTATAGTTTAAATTTCTGTCTTTCTGTTCTAGTTGTCCGTGGCAAACCTGGTGAGGCTCAACCATGCCCTGTTCCCGCCCAGCAAGAGGAAAATGGAATCCCTGTATCAGTGTGGTTTTAATGACGCCATTAAGTTTTTACTTAAAGAAAATTGGTTTGAATAAAATGCTTGGGTTTATAATGCAAAACTGGTTTCACACTGTCTCTCGTGGAGCTTCTAATTAAATCCTGTTTAAAAAAAAAATCTGTCAGAACTCTTGTGTCGATTTTATTGTTACTGTTCATAATATTTGCATTTATTATTAATATTTGCATTATGATTTAGTACAGAGTTTGGCAGCGTTGCTCAGAAGGGTCGGGCTGGCCTGGTGGCACAGCAGTCCCATGCTGTGCACATGGTGCTGGGTCCACACGGAAGGGTGCCTGGTTCAGAGCATGTGCTCTGGGCACATGCACCTGTGATCCTGGCTGGCAGGAAGGCTGGGGGTCTTGTGTAGTGAGACCCTGTTGAGGGTGCTTGTCTGTCTCTCTCTCAAAACAGAAATAAGCTTTTTAAAGTTAAGAAGAAGAAGAAAGATACACTCAGGTGGAAAGGAATTCTTTTCTTTTTCTCTTTTTTTTGGAGAGGTTTTTGCTATAGAACGCGTGCGCTCGCCAGACAGACAGAGAGAGGCAGAGAGACAGAAAACGAGAAATGACCCCCCAGGGGGGGATGGCCATGCCGTAATCCCTTCCCTTCCATTCTCCTCTCGAGATCTTGGGCACACACGCACAGGCATCTGGCATGAGCTTAAGCCACCAGGTCCCGGACTCCAACTGCAGTCGACCACGTGGGAGTGCAGTGACATAGCCATTACACCATCTGCTGGTCCTGAAAGGAATCATTTTTCAGAGAACGGTCATGTCCTTTGAAAATGTCAGGAGAGTAGGCTCTTTGGGTCAACCATGGGAATGGAAGTCTACCAGGAAGGTGATATGGAGAATGTGGCAGCATGACTCTCACATGAAGCATGGGTGTTTCTCTGACTTTGCCACGTCCCAGAGCTTAAAGCCTGCAGGAACCAGGCTCTCAGGCCAAACCGAGCACAGGGTGGGAGGGGAAGGATTTGTGAAAGAGACAGCTTTGTTTCAGACCTTTGATACGCTCTGGAAGAGTGGTTCATTTTCCGTTGGTGCCTGTGGTTGCTCCTCATGTGGTGCTGGGCGGATACTGTCAGGAGGTCTTGATACCAGCTTTTTTTCTCACTTGTCTGTAGAACCTTACCTTCTTTCCCTCCATCCTCCAAACCCCACTTCCCCGCTAAGGTGATGAAGCTGTTTGGGTGCTTGCCTGTTCCAAACCCAGGCTGTCATTCATAGTCTCACTCTCTGTCCCTAGAATCCATTCTTCTCACAGTGTCCAACTACTGCTCTCTATTCTAGATGCAGCTACCTGGGGACTTGGACTACTAAACACCCAGAACCGTGGGAGCCACGTAGCCTAGAGAATAATTAAGTTCAGAAGAATCATTCTTTTATTGTTTTCCAAACATCTTGTACTGGTCAAGGTCTTCTATTTTTTGGGTAGTTGACCCATCACATGGAGGACTCTCTGAGTAACTGTTTACCGGCTCACTTACACTCTTCAATCTTACATCCATTTTTATGATGTTTTGCCAAGCATGAACTCTTAATTACTAAGAGGCAGTTAGAGACAAACCAATTTAATTGCATGTCTTTAATTGTCATGCATTTCTTCTCTTACCCCTTCAAAGGCATTCTTTAAATCAATTTTATGGTTCTTGAAAACCCCAGATACACCATTTTTAGCACATAAACACCAACTCTTGCTTCTTCTTGTAGGAGTTCTCAGAGACCCATTCTAAAGTAATGACAGTCCTCGGGGGTGTATATTTTTTCCTACTTTAGCCAATATGTGTTTAAATCTCACTACACTCTTTTCATACGTGACATGAACTAGGTTCAATTTTCAGTGACGCCTAAGACGTTTTGTTTCACCTCTTCCTTTGATCATTTTGTGTGAATATTCTATTTGCGTAATTTCGCGGTAAATTATTTAGCGATACATTCCCCAACGGAACCAAATTCTTTCTACTACTGGGTTGTGGGAAAAGTCGTGATGCATTTTGCATAGAAGAACAGAAGAAAACCGTCACGACTTTTCTGACAGCCCTTTATGGTATTAAGTTGTTGAGAAAGTCGTGACATCTTTTTCTGTACAAAAATGCATCTCGACTTTTTGGACAACCCGACAGAGCTCCATGGGTCCTTGACTGTATTGGTTCATGGTGCTTTCCTGGAAAAACACTGCAGGCTGATTGACACGGAGTCTGTGACAGCTTTCTAACAAGAGGGAGTGTGGTAGACGGTAGCCCAACGTCATGTGGGCACACCAGGCCTTCCCAGGGGTGCTGCACCCAGCTCCCTGAGAGGCTGGTCAGAGGTCATAGGCTGTTTATCTCTGCTCGTCTTCCTGCATCTGTCCTCATAGAGAAGAGGCGTGAGTAACGGGTACTGCCTTACAGACAGGATGCAGATTTCGAAGCATGGTGGAACTGGTTTATAGAAAACCAGATGAGACTGTCTGACCCAGATACTGATATGTTTGCAGGGTAATTACTGTGATTGGCGGCTTGATAAGTTCCTAGTTCCCTGTTGGGGCAATTTCCTAATATCTTTGAATCTGTCATTTAAAATTTCATTAGTCTTCCCTTTCTTTCCAATAACCTTCTTTACTTTGTAACTATGGTAACCCGCTGCCTCCATTGACAATTAGAGGAAGTAGATTTGGTTTTGAAGTTAAATCATGCTTTAAAGGAACAAGCAGTGTGTTTAAAAAGAAAGGAAAATAAAAAAAGGAAGAAAAAGAAAAACTATGGCTTGCTGGTTTCACAATATGAGGTGCAGCGTGAGTGCCCCCAGGGCTTGCCAGGAGACCGTCTGTCATACACCTCTGGGTGTTGAATTATGATTCTGGACAAGCAGGAACATTAGAATGCATAGATGTTCACTATTCAGCCTTTTTCTTCTGATGATACAACATAAAAATACTAGGATATAAAAACTCTCTATAAATATTAGTCATAGAAAGTTTTTGGATCCCATGTCTTCTTGTTGAGGAGCCAGTACTCATGGAAGTTCTGGATTGCATGATTTCTCTTGCCTATGCTAGGTCTATGTGTTAGCAAAATAAAATCAAAAGTTGTGCTCGTTATGTGCAGAACTCAAAAGAGGAACAGCAATGATTGCAGTCCAGGAAAAATGGACGGATATTTAAATAGTTACTATTACCATCATTACTTGCCAATTAACTGTTGACTTGGGCTGAATGCACTGTGTTATTGCTCGGCTCTGCCCTTAGTTTGGCCTCTGATGAGACCCCTCGGAGCTTTGCTTACTTAACGTAACACATATATTTATGTAGTCCTCCTGTGGGTGTCCCAAGCTCCCCAGTACAAACTCGACTGACCTAAAGAAGAAGAAAAATGGGATTTCACTTTTCCCACAGCATGGGAAGCATTTCTAAATACATAGTTATGCACCACTCACAGTAATGGCATATCTAACTTGAACAAAAGGATAGTTTGTTAAATACATGACTATAAGGAACCATACCAAATAAGTTAAAAAAGAAAAAAAGGTTGCATGTGTGTACGTACACACATACGTGTAATGCAACAGGTGATGGCACGTGTATCATAGCTGCAGGGATAAAGAAGCATTTCCCTAATGCTCTGTGTCGTCAAGTTTACAAATGCTCTGTCTAGTCCAGGTCACTTTTGTGCACAAACCAAGCAAATTGCATGTGGGTATTTGAGGATACTTCAAAAAGCCATGGAAAAGAGTGCAATTTAACACCTGTTTATTTTGGTGCAAAAACATTTTGAAAACCATGCATAGCTTTTTTCATAATACGCTTTCCGTGAACTTGTGGAAGACCCCTCGTACCACTCTTCTGGATAGTTCTACAGTTCTAGCCAATCCCAAGAATAGTAACCCTCTCCTGATGGATTCATTGGCTTGGAGTTTCCAGCTCAGGTCAAGGTCATGGCCCTGAGGGGGGGTACTTGGTTCCCAAACTCTCTCTCAGAAGACTGGCCTTCAGCCATATGGTCTACAGGAGCATTTGCATGGGTTCCTCCTCTACCAGTGTTCACCTGAGCAACTGACAAAGCAGGTGTGTGAAATAATCTAGGCAACATACACAAGGTCCAGGAAGCTTAGGGTGGGTGCAGAATGGGAGTCTCTCCTTTAGTCCCGAAGCGATGGGGACCACTGGCACGTGTTGTGTTCCTAGCTCTGCTGGGAGCTCCACGATCATTCCTCACTCATCACTCGCCTAAACTGGGAAGGTGAACTGCTCAGGGTGACACCTGTTCAAATCTTCAGGTTATTTGAGGACAGAGTAAAATTTGCCACACAATGAGTTCAGTGACACTGGGGACATTTTGCTATTGGAGCACTTCACAGTGTCCCCAAGACTCGATTCCTGTAAGGTCATTGGAACCTGGAAACAAAGCTATAGGATCGACTTCAGTCAGAACTACCTATTGGCAAGTTCACATCCAAGGGGTTACTAGCACCAGGCCCTCCACTTCACCATTTCTAATTGCTCCTTCCACTGGGAGAACAGAATTATGGGAGCGGGTGATATTTATCAAGAGGAGATGTATTTACTGGCTAAGTAGCGGGGCTAGGGACATGCTTGCAATTGAGGTCCCTTCTGGTATCCACAGCCTTTGTCTAGCACTCATGGAATACTTCGCGGGAGACTGCTGTACTCTTTTAGGGCAGAAGCAAAGACACAATATTTCAGTCACCCCACTGAAAAATGGACGTTGATTACCTGCCCTATATCTGAAAAGAAAGCCAATGGGGAAGGCAGAATGAATGAAAAAAGTCAGCATCTGCCCAGGAGCAGTGGCCCTCATAGTGACCTGGTGTGACCAGTGTAATGCAAGATGGTTGAGCTTTCGAAGCCTGTTTGCCTTGGAAGCCTGGCCTCTTAGCCATGGCCAATTGTCATAGCAGGGCAATTGTCACAGCAGGAAGGATACTTCCAGTACATTCTCTGTGACCCAGGTGCCTATTTCTTAGTGCTGAAGGATGCCACGTTGATATAATTAATATCAATAAAAACTTGGGCAATGACTTTGAACAAGTAGATGAGCCTTTAACAGTGATTTTTCTATTAAACGTATAGATTAAAATAACCCCTGTGAACAATAGCCCAGTTGTTCATATTTTAGGATTTCTAAGCTTTCTCGAACGTGACTTATTTTGTAAGGCAATCGAACACATATATGCATATTTTATACACATCTATGTATACTTTTAGACCTACATAATTTTTATGAAACAATATTGTCATATGCAATTTTAAAGTATCTTCATAAAAATATAAAATATTTAATTAATAAAACATCGTCATGGCACACTTCTGTGATTTCAGATTTCAGTTGACACAAACATCGTCATGGCACACTTCTGTGATTTCACAGATTTCAATTTACATTTTGAAAACATTGTAACCCA
Source organism: Tupaia belangeri chinensis (assembly GCF_000334495.1). Lineage (NCBI taxonomy): Eukaryota > Metazoa > Chordata > Mammalia > Scandentia > Tupaiidae > Tupaia > Tupaia belangeri. The sequence continues at coordinate 2,379,480 of NW_006159697.1, forward strand.
GGGCCGGCAGGTGGAGTGGTGGTTAGGGGGGCAGGATTCCCACATGGCTGACCATGGTTCAAGTCCCAGACCTGGTGGCTTGCTTTCTCACTTTACCTCTCTCTCTTTCTCTCTCTATCCCTCTCTTGTCAAATTAAAAAATAAGTAAATAAATAAAATAATTTCTTTAAAAAAAAAGAAAAAGAAAACATTCTAACCCAAACTTAGAACATCTCAGACACTGATGTTCTCAATTCATGTGCAAAGTGCTTTTTTAAAAAGGCTTCAAATATCCACCCTTTAAATGTGGTATAGTAGAATAATTAGTTATTTATCCAGAGTTGAAATAATTTCTCTTTCTTCTCTCAGCAGTAAGTCTTAGATATGTCTTGTTAAATTTTATGGCTACTGAACATCTTGGAAATAATTTCTGCTCCCCAAAACACTTGTTTTTTATTTAATTCCTGCCAAAGTAGAGCTTTGAATAAGCATTCCTTCACTTAGTGTGTATTTATTCTGCATAAAGCTGCTGATATTGTGATAGGAATCTCATAAAGGAAGTCATTAACTAAACTGACTATATAGACTAGAAAATAGTTTTATTTTTCACACTCATTGTAGCTCTTCAGATAAGAAAGCGAATATAGCTTTAAGTATATAAATTCTTTATATCTTCTATAGATCATGTGACCTTGCTTCATGACTGTAAAATGAGTTGGCTAGAGTCTCCCTTGAACGATCGCGTCTTCCAGGCCCACAGTATAGAAAAGTGCAGTTGATTTCATTTCCATTTGTTGTTATTTTAAACAACAGCAATATGCTCTATATTCTATTTGTTTAGTATGTTTTACAATGCCTTCGCTATTCCTGTCAGTAAAGCATAATTAGATTGCTCTTTAAAATGCAATATGGAATTAGAATATTCAGTTTGAATCGACTTGGTAAAATACCGCTTAAAGATCTTCTACAATTCAAGTTCAATATGGATCTATCCCATTTACTCAGTAGCCATAATTTATTGGTTTATTGGTTGACTTCCGTATCATCTTTCTTTTTTTTTTCTTCCCCCTTTCTTTTTGAGAGTGAGATTTTTGCTATAGGGCATATGTGCTCGCTGGAGAGATGGAGAGAGACAGAGAGATAGAAAGTGAGAAATCACTCTCTAGGGCAGAGATAGAAAGTGAGAAATCACTGTCTAGGGTGGATGGTTACACTGCAGTCCCTTCCCCTCCATTCTCCTCTTGGGATTTTGGGCATGCACGCACACATGCCTGGCATGAGTGTTGAGCCATGACTCGAACTGTAGTGGACTATATTGGAGTCCATTGACATAACCTTTATGCCCGCTGCTGGTTCCTAATTCCATATCATCTAAAATGTGTCATTTAATTATTGGTGGTAACAAGGAACATGGGGAGGGCACCAATGCAGTTTTAAGCATATTTTGAAACTACAGTGATTTCCAGAATATTTACATACATGAGGACTGTGGAGGGCACTGCATATGGGAGCCATCTTGAGCTATCTACCATCTTGAGCTATCCACCATCTTGGAAACCACTTGGTTTCACTTTCTCACTGAGCAAACCGGTTCTCAGAAATCATGTGATCTCCCCGTGGGGCGGTTGGGTTTCTAGGCAACAGGAGAGATCCACCCACACCAATGATTGGTTTATGCTGTTCTATCTCATTTGCATTTCGGGCAACCAATCCATGCCCACCAGCCTGTATATAACTCGACATTCTTCCTCAATAAACAGAAGACTTGATCAGCACCTCGTATTGTCTCCACTCTGTGTGTGTGTGTGTGTGTGTGTGTGCGCGTGTGTTTGTCCCATCTCTCACTCCCTCCCCCAGGAAACATGTTCGACTGTCCTGCGGGTCAGGACACGTGGCGCCCATATGCAGTGCCCTCCACAAGGAGACCCATAAGAACTATTAAGTTATCCTTTTCTGATCTGTTTCACCAATATTTACTGAGAGTTTTGTGTGCCAGAATTGGTGCTAGCTGCTTGAGTTGTAGAAAGTGTAAGTTGCTGACTTCATGAGATATTTGTTGGACTGGGTAATGAGTAAATGAGTAAATAAATAAGGAAAAACATTGAGATTGTATTAAATGACAAAAATGAGTAGAATATTGTGCTATAGATAACTTACAAACACTAGATAATTTCATATATTTCTCTACATATCTATCTATATAGACACAAGCACACATGCACATGTACAAAATAGGGTATTTTTTCATCATTATTTATTTCATTTTATTTATTATGATGATTTAATTTGACCAGAGATGAAAAGAGAGAAAGAGAGGGAGAGAGAGAGAGAGAGAAAGGGAAAATGAGAAAGTGAGCTACCAGGTCCAGAACCCGAACCATGGTCAGCCATGTGGGAGTCTGGCCCCTTAGCCACCATGCCACCTGCCAGCCCCCACAATAGGGTATTTGGAGGGCCTTTCCAAATACAGCATGTCATTATGCAGTGGGTGCCCTTTGTAACTCATTTGTTTTCATTTGGCATTAGTTTGTTTAAGATTGATGCTGCAGCTATGTATAGATCGCTTTCAGTCATTTCACCTATTGTATCAACATTCCAAAATTTATTTACCCATGTTTCTTTCGATGGACATTTGAGTCATTTCAAGTTTTCTACCTTACAAACCTTGTGGATACACCCATCCTCAAACATGCTTTTTCTTTTTCTTTCTTTCTTTTCTTTTTGGAGAGGTTTTTGCTACAGGGCACATGCGCTCACCAGAAAGACAGAGAGAGAGAGAGAGAGAGACAGAAAGCGAGAAATCACTCCCCAGAGGGGATGGCCTTGCTGCAGTCCCTTCTCCTCCATTCTTCTCTCGGGATCTTGGGCATGCACGCACACACGTTCCCCAGCGTGAGTTTAAGCCACTGAGTCTGGAACTCGAACCATGGTCGACTACATGGGAGTTCAGCGACATAACCATTATGCTAACTGCTGGTCCCCAAACATGCTTTCTTAGGCACTTTATGTACTAAACTCAGGGTAGACGTGCATGGGTGGAATGTCAGGCTAGCTGCAGGCTGTGTGCATCTTCAGCTTGAGAGGATACTGCAAACTGCTCTCCAAATCAGAACACGTTATTTCTCACACAGGGAGCGCTGATTGAAAATTCCCATCACTCTTCGTTTTTCCATATGCTTGATTTCCTCACATTTTTAAATCTTTCCTAATCTTATTTTGGTTTTAATTAACATTTCTCTGATTACTACAGATGTAGACTTTTAACAAACAGTAGTAGACTTTTTTTAAAAACATGTATGTTGGGGTTTGGGTAAAAACCCATGTGTTTCTGAATCAGTCAAGAGTCAGTTCCATGGGTCAGCAGGTGGTGTGGTGCTTAAGCTGCTTGACTCCCACGTGCTGGGCTGTGGTTTGAGTCCCCTACATGGCAGCTTGCTTTCTCACTTTCTCTGTTTTTTCCTCCTCCTCTCTCTCTCCCTCTCCCTGATGAGTGCAAACTAAAACATAATAATAATGAAAGAAATAATTCTTAAAAAAGTCAGTTCCACAGCTTGATGTTCTACCAACCCTTAAACGCTTTTGTGTGTATTTTCTTTGTTTTAAAGAGGTATTTTATTTAACTTTATTTATTTATTTACTTTTTAAAATTTGACCAGAGAAGGACAGAGAGAGAGAAAGAGAAAGAGAGAAAGCAAGCCTTCAGGTCTGGGACTTGAACTGTGGTTGTGAGGTGGGAATCCAGTGACCTTAACTACCATGCCACCTACCGGCCCCAATGTTGTGTGTGTTTTCTATAAGCAAAGATGTTGTCCAGTGTAAATACAATGTGATCCTCAAAACCAGAAAGCTAACACTGGCACATGGACTGCCTTTTCAGACTTCATTTGAGTCTCACCACGTGTCTCCATAATGTCTTTTACGACAACGAATGTGGCCCACATTCCACTCAGTCTCTAGCCTCTCTCGTCTCCTTCCACCCGGACCATTTCCTCAGTCTTCCCTTAACTTCACGGCAATGGGAACTGGGATGATCATGGGTCTGTTATTATATCCGTTTCCTAGTGCTGCCATTCCAAGGACTACAGATGGGGAGCTGAAAACAGAAGAAAGTTTTTCTCACAGTTCAGGAAGTCAAAAGTCCAAATACCAAGGTATAGAGAGTATTGGCTTCTTCTGGAGCCCTTGAAGGAAACTCTGCCCCGTGTGTCTCCCCCAGCTTCTGGGGGTTGCTGGCCATCCTTGGCATTCTGGCCCAGAGCAGCTACACTCCAGTCCCTGCTTCTGCCCTCACGAGGGCATCCTCCACGTGGGAACTTCTGTGCCCTCTCTTCTTCCAGTCACTGGATTGAGGCCTTCCTTTAAACCAGTATGCTCTGTTCTTGAGGTCCTGGCCAATTGTACCTGCAAAGACCTGTTTCCAAATAAGGTCACATTGAGAGATTCTGGGTAGACATGAATTTAGAAGGTGGGGAGCACTTTTCAAATCGCTAGAGTTATTTTACAGCATTTCCCTTGATTGGGGGTCATCTGATGTTTCCTTGTGAGTAGGCGACATATCTCTGGTAGAGATCACAGCTGTGATGTTGCCTCACTCACTGCACCTTATCAAAGGATGACGCATGACTTAGCATTTCTTCAAGTCATGACGTATAAAGTCACTCTATCCCCTCCTTTTTAAAGAATTATTTCATTTTATTTATTACTATTATCATTATTATTTAATTTGCTATAGGACACATGTGCTCACCAGCAAGAGAGAGAGAGAGAAAGTGAGAAAGCAAGTTGCCAGGTCTGGAACTCAAACCACGGTCAGCCATGTGGGAGTCCAGTGCATTTAACTACTGTGCCCCCTGCTGGCCCCACCCTTTGTCTTTTCTTTTCTTTTTCTTTCTTTTTTTTTTTTTTTTTTTTTTTGAAAATTTTTTTATTGGGCGCGGGGGTTTGCCAGAGCACACGAGAGATGTGTTTGCCAGAGACACAGAGAGACAGAAAGCGAGAAATCACTCCCCCGCCCAGGGGAATGACCATGCCATAATCCCTTCTCCTCCATTCTCTTCTTGGGTTATTGGGTATGCACTCACATGCACTGGCATGAGATTCAAGTCGGTCTAGGACTCGAACTGCTGTTGACGAGTAGAAGTCCAGTGACGTAACCATTGTGCAATCTGCTGGTCCTCCCCTTTGTTTGTAATAGGTATCTTGTGCATAGGTATTTTCAAATGATGTAAATATTGGGCTCTTCATCAAGTTTCTCACCTAAGTGTTTATTTACATCTCAATGTGTTTATGTGGAGTCAGGGTTTTCTCTGTTTCTCAGTGAGTTATAATCTGTTACAGTCATCATTTATTCTCACGTTGAACACGTCCTCAGCTTGGCCACTGGGAGCCTGTTTTGGCAACGTCCTCCTTGTTCTTTGAGCTTTTCCTTGCTTTCTGGAACACAGCGTTCCAGGTTCATCTTGTTCTTTCTCTGCCTTGAGCCTTGAGATGAGTCATTCCTCCAAGGGGTGGCAGCTCTGTCTAGTACAGAAGGGTATTGATACTTAGGGTATATGTAAGCCGAATCTCTCACCCAGATAATGGTGTTACTGGTGTGTTGCTGCTGACATGTCATCTAAGAAACATGTATGCATATGTGCATGGAGACATGCATGTCCCAATATTTACAGTCTAGTCACTGTGTGTCTCACATCTATCTATCTGTTATCTAATCTTTCACCTGTCCCTCTAACTAATCTCTGTGCCTATCACCTATTTTCCATCTACCTACCTATCAACCAACTTACATGCCTACTGATCTTTTGCTTGTGAAAAACACAAGTTCCCTGGGGCCGGCAGGTGGCATGGTGGTTAAGGGCTCTGGACTTCTACATGGCTGATCACAGTTTGAGTCCCAGACCTGACTGCTTGCTTTCTCATTCTCTGCCCCTCACCCCCCCCTCTCTCTCTCATACTCTGTCCCTCTCTGGTCAAATGAAAAATAAATACATAAGTAAAGTTAAATAATTCTTGAAAAGAAAACCATGAGTTCCCTATGTACTTCCAGGGCTCATTCTCATTTATTCCCTCTTTCTACAACTCTTTTTTTCTGGAAATGAGAAATGTGGTTTCGATTATGTGTAGTACTTTTCTTCTCTAATCAGTCCTGGTAGACTCAATGTCCCATCTGCCATTCTACACCCTCTCTGTGGGGACGGTATGTTCCGTCAGCTCTCCTCTGACTCCTGCCAGATTGCGGTCCTGGTGAGCATGCCTTTGAAAGAAGTTCATTGACCATTTGTATGTGGATTAGCCTTTATCTCACCTGATGACTTTTCTATGGGGCTGTCTTTTTCTCCAACACTGGTAGGACTGTCCTGCATATGCATCATATTTTCATTAGATTTATTCATAGGGCCCTTCATTCCTTGCTTCATGGGGACTGCTTTCTCATTTTCTCTCTCTCTCTCTCAGGTAAGCATATATGTCCACTGACATCTTGAAAAAAATACATTTTGGGGGCCAGCAGGTGGCTTAGTGGTTGAGGCACTGGACTTCCACATAACCGACCACGGTTCGAGTCCTGGACCTGGTGGCTAACTTTCTCACTTTTCTTCTCTCTGTCTCTGTTTCTCTGGTCAAGTTAAATAATAATAATGATGATGATGAATAAAATTAATATAATTCTTTTAAAAAATACATTTTGTGTTGTGTCAGGGACACAGAAATGCTGCCCAGTGTTGTATACTGATCACACATGCCACATGCCTTTAGATGTAATAGACTCTGTTTGTAGTGCACATAGACAATCATATTGACTGTCTGCTGTGTGAGCTTTGTTTTCAATAATTACACCGCTCAACTCTTTTCTTCTGCACACCCTACTACTTAATGTTGTAGAAGCAGAAATCAAGCCATTCTTGTTTGATTCTGGATTTAAAGGACGCTGTTTCAGAGCTTCACACTCATAATGAATATTTAACGTTAAATCTCCTTTGTCAAGCTAATAGCTACCTTTTTAAAAAAATTCATTTAGAGCATATGATCAGTTTGTCACACTAATGCTCTTCTTATCTGTTAGCGTAGTAGATTATGTTGTTAGATTTTACACACACACACAAACACACACATCTATTTTTTAAGCACTTGTTATTGGCAAAAGACACGTGTACTTGCACAGGAGAGAGAGAGAGTGAGAGATGTCCTTGAATGGTGAGATTAAATTATATTAGGCCACCTGGAAAGTCATGATGTGTTTTTCTGTGTTTTTCTATGCAAAAACACATGTATCATGTCTTCCCCAACAGTCCAATGTGTCTTGTTTAGTATTCTCATGTTACCGCATAAATTTTACAACTGTCAATTGCACGCCCAGTATTTTTATTTTCAAAATGTGGCAAATGTGTTCTTTTGCTTTAAAGTGTATCTGGTAAAATAATCTCTCAATAAAAGTCAAGAAAAGTCAAATGGTTTCTTAATGTTAACCTTCTTAACTTCTCCAGTGAATTTTCTCTTAGCGTCTTTTGTTCATTTTTCTGAAAAGGCATTGGAGACTTTTCTTATTTAAAGAAAGAAAAGAAATACTTCTTTTTATGTCCATGTTTACTTTGTCTTAAGTTTTTTGAAAACCTTTCTGGAAAAAGCAGCACAGTCCTGAGTTTTTCCAATATGTTAATTCGTATGTCCATGGAAGCAACTGCATAACATTTCAGATACTGAAAATGTGGCCAAGTTATTATCTCAGTTATTAAACTGGTTATTTATAAAATGAAAAAGAAATGACTAAAATGATCCATATTCAAATTGTTCTATCTAAATCATAAAAGTTCCATAATTTTTTTTCTTATAAAAATCTATAAAGAGGAACCAGCAGTTGGTGTAGTGGCTATGTCACTGGCCTCGATTGGTGTCTCAAGTCCTGGCCCCGGTGGCTTAAACTCACCACAGACGTGTGTGTGTGTGTGTGTGTGTGTGTGTGCCCAAGATTCTGAGAGGAGAATGGAGGAGAAGGGATTGCGGTATGGCCATCCCCCTGGAGAGTGATTTCTCACTTTCTCTCTGTCTCTCTCTGTCTTTCTGGTCAGTACACGTGCTGTATAGCAATAACCTCTCCAAAAAAATAAAAAATCTATGAAGAGATCTTGCACAGCAGAGTTGATTCATCAGAAGTTTTTGTTAGTTTTTGTTTTTTGCATGGAAAGGAAACCCAACTCAAATGTCATTAGCCACAGAGAGACGAAGGGAAAAGGGAGGAATGACGTGCACCTGTGGCCACAGTCCAGGGCTGCACACAGCAGCCACTCGTGGTCACCGCAGCTGAAGTGAACTTGTCAGAATGCCATCTGTCTTCAGAACAGGTCATGTACAGACGTTGGCTAGGATGGCTGTCTCAGAGCACAACTCACATTGTAGCAGATTAGCAGCCCCAGAGCATGGTGGGTGTTTGGCTTGTTTCTTTCAAAGGGCTTCACAGAAATGACTAAGAATTCTGATTGGGCATGATTGGTTATAGACATGGGGTTGTATCTTCTTTTTTCTTTTTTCCTTTTCAAGTTTTTTTTTTTTCCCCCCATAAGACAGACAAAAGGAGACCCCACCCCACCCCAACAGGGGCTGTGATCCACCCCTCTCAGCCATCTGGATCACCATGCATGTATGCTCAGCTTGCTTAGGGAGGTCCTGGGATATGAACCCAGGACCCTTTACAATGTGGGTCTAGTTGTGTTACAGTACCCCCACCTGACCCTGCAGGTTGAATCGTACAGTTCAGTTTGTTCATAACATAGATACCCCCTTCCCCCGCTAATGCTTTCAGCATTCTCTCTTCTCCATGAAAGCCAGAGTTGGAATGTGTTTCCTAGTGGGAGGAGACGGCTATGAAGAATTCATCTGCAGAGATGGCCAGTAAGATAGCGATGGAGGGGCCAGCTGGTGGCAATGGTGGTTAAGGCGGCTGGATTCCATACTGCTCACCGTGCAGTTCGAGTCCCAGACCTGGTAGCTTGGAAAACATGCTGAGTGCCCAAAATTCTTAGAGGAGAATGGAGGAGAGCAAATTGCCAAGTGGCCATCCCCCTGCAGGGACCTTTCTCACTGTCTCTTTTGCTCTGTGTCTCTGTGCTAAGTGCATGTGCCCTATAGTAAATCTTAAAAAAATAATAATAAAGGAAGAAAGAAAGAACAGAAGGAAGGAAGGAAGGAAGGAAGGAAGGAAGGAAGGAAGGAAGGAAGGAAGGAGAGAGACAGTGATGGTTAATCTATTAGATATATCATAGAGACTATTGCTAGTGAATGTTGATTCAATGGACTGAAATGCCCAGAAGACAAATAGCAATGAGGTGAAGAGTAAAATAGGGGGGGAAACGGGAAGAGAAGTGTTTAGTTTTCAAGTGACAGACCATATAAAAAAATGTAATAAGACTTGGAATGATGGACCAATTCGATCCATGCATTTCAAACTGTGGTGCATGAAGCATTCCCGGGCATCCCTCAGAAGCTTGCAGGAAATGCAGAATCTCAGGCTTCCTCAGGATCCTACTGAACAAAATCTGCATTGTAACTACATTCCCGAGTGATTCATATGCACGTTCGGGTTTGAGAAGCACTGCTTAGATGGTGGTTTCCATAGTGATAGAATACAAATTTGTCCCTAGGAGGGGAATAAGTGACAGCTTTTACAAACAATATTGCCATATTTTATAGACAGCCTTTTCCCAAAATGTTGGCTGTTAAAGAGAAAGAGAGGGAGGAGAGTAAACTTTGAAGTCAGATGTGTGAATAGAAATGATTTTCTGTTGGGGACAGGAGGGAGATGGGAAAGAGGCATCCTTGTCAGCAAATGAGCAAGAGCCAGTGAACGGGAGAGAGGAACACAGCACAAAACATTTGTTGTGCAAGTTTTTTGGCAGGATGGGGCCAAGCCAGATAAAAAGTACGGATGAAAGACTGAGGGAACTCTTGAGAGAAGCAGGATCATAGACCGAGAAGTTGGCTGTCCGGGAAAGTCTCTGTGGGGAACAGAAGAGAAAAATGAGCAGGTCTGAGGTCTTCTCTCTCAGAATACGAGGCAAGTCATCTACGTATGGAATGGCTATGTACAAAGTGTGGGTCTACCAAAGGGAGTGTGGGGCTTTACTGTGATGATTCGTTTTGACTAGTGGTAAGAGAGTAAAGGCTTTGGGGACCAGCAGATAGTGTAATGGCTACATCTCTGAACTCCCATGTAGTTGAGTCCCAGACCCAGTGGCTTAAACTAATACTGGGCACGTATGCGTGCTTGCCGAAGATCCCAGGAGGAGAAGAGAGGAGAAGGGATTGCGGTGTGGTCATCCTCCCCTGGGGGGGTTGATTTCTCTTGCTTTCTGTCTCTTTGTCTTTCTGGTGAGCGCACGTGCCCTATAGCAAAAACCTCTCCAAAAATAAATAGAGTTAAGGCTTTTGATGCCTTTCTTGCATAATTAAAGAGCCTTCTACAGCAAGCAGAAGACAAGAACTGTAATGATGAGGAATGGGCAGAAAGGATGTTGCACAGTTGAAGAGTGAAGAAGTCCAGTATGGTAACACACACACCAGGGACCTCGCCACCTTGGGTTTGGTTGGATAGGATGATGGACTCTCGAGGAGTGAAGCGTGAGAGTCTGGGAGAGAAACATGAGTTTATCACAATTGTGCAAAGTCCATTCTCCCGCTGTGGAATTTTATAAAAACTTCCCATACATAGAACACTCGGGTTGATGAGCAAGTTGCTAAACTCATTAGAGAAAATTACTTTACCTTTGCTATTAAATAGAAAATGAATATCCAGATTCCATCAGCCTTTGAGGAAAAACACCATTAATAAGGGACAGAGTGTTCTGTAGCAATCTTTCTTAAAGATGAGCAATAACAGTATTTGTCTTATTATCTCAAACGGTAGAATCACGTTAGGTATTTACTGAATAATTTCAGGTTCAATACTTTGTAAAATACTTTATCTATTTTTTATTATACCCCAAATTCACAAAAGTCTCACTTTCAAAATTTTATCGAATTAATTTTAGTATCTAAAAAGAGCCAGAATTTATTCTTTTATTTTCCCCACTGAGGTAACAGTTTTGTTCTTTCTCTCATCTACTTAAATATCACTCCATTTTTTTTCTCAGAATTAGCTTATAATGTTGTCTTCCGTGCTAGGGAGGAAATAAGAGCCAGCTAACGGGAATTCTATCATCTCTTCTCTTCATAATCAATGTATCAATCTTTTTTTTTTTTTTTTTGAGAGGTTTTTGCTATAGGGCACGTGTGCTCACCAGAAGGACAGAGAGAGACAGAGAGACAGAAAGCCAGAAATCACCCCCAAGGGGGGATGGCCATGCCGCAATCCCTTCTCCTCCATTCTCCTCTTGGGATCTTGGGCACACATGCACACGTGCCTGGCGTGAGTTTAAGCCACTGGGTCCATGACTCAAACTGTGGTCGACTTCATGGGAGTCCAGTGACATAGCCATTATGCTAACTGCTTGTCCCTCGATGTATCAATCTTGATGCATCCACAGTCCTGTCTATTAAAAGAGAACCGGTCTCTCCCTCCCTCATAGCCCCCATCCCATGTGTTCACTTTGTAGTCCATCACCTCTTCCATTCCGGACCTCTCTTTCCATCAATTATCCACTGTCTCCTGAATCACCACCCTCTCCCTTTCTCTTTCATGCTTTCCATTGCTAACAGGCTTAACCAGCCCTCATAGGAAAACTAAAAAGCCTCCCGGATAACCCTAGAGGCATCATCCCATCTGTCTACTTATTTTCAGAGTAGACACCTCAGGAGTTGTTCCGTTCACTCACTTCCTATCAGCCTTTCTCCATCCCGGTCCCATGTCTATGCCCACCATGTCCTCACTATCGCTCTTGCTTACCCAGCCTCTGGGGCACAATCTGTAGCATATCAGGCTACAGAGCTGAAGCCAGGTGCCAACTGCAGTTCCAGTCCCTGGTCTGCTTGGCTACACCCAGGTGGGAGTGTGTGTGTATCCAGAATTCTGGAGGGCTGAGGAAGGGGATCACAGCAGGACAGACCCCTGAGCAGGAGCTCTCTCTCTCATTCTCTCATTCATGCATATACTCAGCCATTAATAAATGAATGAATGAATGAGAGAATGAGTGAGTGAGTGAATGAATGGAAAAGGTAGCTCTTACTGCAATCCCAGAGAGGTGTAAGTAGAAACATTCAAAGGACAGGTTTCCTTGTTTTTCTTACTTGATACCCTATGGGTGAATGACATGCTGACCCACCCACTCGCATTCTCCTGCAGTTTCCCCTGGCTGGGTTTGTTGGGTGTGTGTGTGTGTGTGTGTTTGTCTGTCCCTCATTGTTCTTGTAGGTGTCCATGGTAGCTTCTTTGCTTCAGCGCAACCTCTCAATAGCAGCATTGATCCGATCAACTCAACAGCCCTCTGCTTTTTCCATTCACTCATCTCTGCATTCCGTCGGTCCATATCTCCACAGTTCTAGCTCTGGTCCAGACTTCCCATCATATAGCACCCACGCCCATTTATCCAGCTGCCTTGACTTGCGTGTGGCTTTCAAACTCAATGCACTCCTAACCAAAATCTGGATCTCATCCCCACCCCTCCCTAAAGTCGGGATGAGGGTCTTTCTCCCATGGCTCCCATCTCCTCCCATCTAGATGAAGGACGAAGTATATAGAATTGTCAATTTTGCATTTTATCCTTTCAATTCTTTTTAAGTTTTTAATTCTTTTGTTTTATTCTTTTAACTACTGAATTATATTGCACTTTAAAAAAAATAGCAAAATCCTTATTAAGAATGAATTCTGGGACCAGCACTTGGCATAATGGTTATGTCACTGGACTCCCATGTAGTCGACCATGGTTTGAGTCCCAGACCTGGTGGCTTAAACTCATGCCAGGCGTGTGTGCATGCCCAAGGAGAATGGAGGAGAAGTGATTGTGGCTTTGCCATCCCCCCCTGGGGGGGGATTTCTTGCTTTCTGTCTGTCTCTCTCTGTCTTTCTGGTGAGCGCACCCACCCTATAGCAAAAACCTCTCCAAAAAAATTTATAGGAAAGAATGAATTCTGGCCCAGCCTGATTGTGTATTTATTCCCTAGCAAACTGAACTGCAGTGCTGGAAGCCATATGGCTGACTGTGGGTTCACAGTTTTGGGTTGGCTTGAAAACATCCCAGGTATGTGTATGGGTGCTCAGGATCCTGAGGAGCTGGAGGGTTGAGGAAAGGGGATTGCGGTATGGCAAGACACTGTCATGGGTGTGTCTCTCTAGCTCTCTCTCTCTCTCATATATATGCTCTTTAACATGATAAAATAAATACACTTAAAAGAAATGTAAGGGGCCAGCAGGTGACATAGTGGTTAAGGCACTGGACTCCCACATGGATGACTGCACTTTGAGGCCCAGACCGGGTGGCTTGAAACTCATGCCAGCCATGGAAGCGTGTGTGCCCAAAATCCTGAGAGAAGAATGCAGGAGAAGGGATTCAGGCAAGCCATTCCCTCTGACAGGTGATTTCTCTCCCTCAGTTTTTCTCCGTTTCTGGAGAGTGCACATACCCTATAGCAAAAATCTCTCTTAAAAAAAAAAAAAAAAAGAATGAATTCTGTTACTAGGAAAGATATACTACCATGGAGTGATCTTTTTGCTTCCTATCCCTTGATGTAAATATTTTAAAACCACATCGTTTCTATCAGTGGCTATATCTCCCATATCTATAGGATCTATTTGCTGTATTCCAGAGAGCATTCTATCTTTAATTTCTCTTTTCTTTTACCAGTAGGTATCTCCAGAGTTTAATTTCTACTTGCTAAGAACAGTGTGAGATACTGACGCATCTTCTGCTTTTATTGTAGGTAGATTTCTTTAATATCCCAAGGGTTTACGTGCATGCCGAACACAACTCTTTTTTTACTTTGCTATCTAATTTATTGATATTCATACAGCATTCTTCTAAATATACATATTTTAGTTATGTAACCAATAAAGCAAAAGCTTACTCATTGAAGAAATCAGATTTCCATAGACATTTAAACATCGATTATACTCCAAATCCATTTCTTCTAATCATTTCATTAAAATCACGGTCTGGCGTATCTGTTTTTCCTACGGGTAGTAAGCACTATATAAACATACAGCCACCACATGCAATGTTACAGCGGTTGACAATTAGATTTGTTCCCTGAGATCAACCAGTTCAAAGTGTTAATACCTTAAATCTCATGGTGTTTCTTCATGGCGGGTATTTTTATCTTCACTTGTCTATTTTTAGAGTGGTGTTTCTTGGAGTTTATCCGTTTTCCTAATTTTACACGTTTACTGTTTCGATACACAGCCTAAAGACAAACACAAATAAATTAGGAAAGGGAAGGAAGGGAAAGAAAGTCGGTTCCAGCCTACGCAAGACTGAAGG
>NW_006159697.1:2393874-2394589 GCF_000334495.1 Tupaia belangeri chinensis
GTGGGTCCTGAGAATTTTCTGCACCTTCCAGGGTGACTTCTACTTGAGTTGGTTAGTCAATAGGAGAGGACCCACGTTCATAGTTAACTTTTGCTCTTTACAGAAGGTGTTGTCTGTACCTCACAGTTTAGCTGTGACATTTTGTTGGTAACCTTAGCTTTTAGGCAAAATATTGCTTCCTCTGGACATCTAACCTTAGTATAGTATATTCTCTTCTTATCATTTTTTATTTTCTTTTCATTGTTTTTTCTTTTTTCGGCTCTAGGGTATGGGCACTCCCCAGAGACAGAAGAGAGGGAGAGAAAGTAAGAAATCACCAACCCCCTCCCCCCAGGAGGGATGGCCACACCACAATCCCTTCTGCTCTATTTTCTTCTTGGGATATTAGGTGTGCATGCACTTGTGCCTGGCATGTGGCATGTTTTTCAAGCTACCAGGTCCAGGACTCAAACCATACAGTCGGCCATGTGGGATCCAGCCAGCACACCTCCTGCCAGCCATATTTTTCTTTTTTGGGGGAGTGGTTTTTGCTATAGGGCCCGTGCGCTCGCCAGACAGACAGAGAGAGACAGAGAGATAGAAAGCGAGAAATCACCCCCCCAGGGGGATGGCCATGCCGCAATCCCTTCTCCTCCATTCTCCTCTCGGGCTCCTGGGCACGCGCGCACACGCGCCCGGCGAGAGGATTAAGCCAACGGGTCCGGGAAACGAACCG
>NW_006159697.1:2394608-2403576 GCF_000334495.1 Tupaia belangeri chinensis
TTTTCTCATTAAGGATCTTGACTGGTTCCCAGCCCTTTTTTTCCTTCCTTTTTTTTTTTTTTTTCTTGAGAGGTTTTTGCTATAAGGCGCATGCACTTGCCAGACAGACAGAGAGAGACAGGGAGATAGAAAGCGAGAAATCACCCCGGCAGGGGGGATGGTCATGTTGCAATCCCTTCTCCTCCATTCTCCTCTTGGGATCTTGGGCACGCACACACACACGCCTGGCGTAAGTTTTAAGCCACCGGGTCCGGGACGCGAACCACGGTCGACTGCATGGGAGTCCAGCGACATAGCCATTACGCCAACTGCTGGTTCCCAGCTCTATTTTTCTTAAGATAGGGGTCTCACCATGTCACAATCTTAGTACCAGCCTCCCCAAATCCCTGGGATTACCAGGTGCCTGCCTCCAACACTGGCCTTCTAGTTGGACCAGAACTCCAACTCAGCTCTCTCCTGTGATCCCAGTTTGTGGAGCAGTGCCTCCGCAGTGCAACAGCCCTGCAGCCAGCCTAGTTCAGGCCCTGCTAAAGGTGCTTTATGCTGCAGCCACCTGCATTCTGCTCGCTGGAGGAAACGTTCGCTGCCATCGCCCGTTCTGCAGAAGATCGGCCAGATCTAGTTCCATTTAAAAGTGTCGGTCAGCGTGGTCCTTGGAAATTGTTGCCTTATTGCCATCCACTACTTTGTCCTAACCACCGGCGGGCTCTGTTGCCATTATGTGTAGGAGTTGCGCTTCCTCGCGGTTGGTCTCTTCAGCCCTCTCTCACTTACCACGATCCCTCTCGTGTACCAGACACTCGTCCTGTACTGCTCACGTCGAGGTGGGTCCTGTCTCTCTGAGTTGCTCCAACTTTTTCGATGGCGATGAAAAAATAAAATCATGAAGTTGCTTTTGATAGCCATCTGTGTTGTTTGAGAAATAGTATCTGAACACCCTCGCAGACTGTCACCAGCTGTGACTTTCGCGCCAGATTGGTCCCTTGGAAATGAAAACAGGTGTTTGACATACCATAAATAGCGTCGGACAGATGGAACGTTTAGAATAAAGAAAAATACTCCAAAGTAGGTTCCCATTATCTTGTTCTTCCTGGATAATCTACGACTGTCAGTAGATTATTCTTGATGGGAGAACAGGAATGAATAAAGGGAAGAAACAAACTTTTATTCATGGCATGAAGCCTAACATGGAAAATCAGTGACTGTCGAATGTTGGAAGCAGAGTTCACGCAAAGCCCTGAACGACTTCAGGCAGCTATTAACGCTTCAGAGTATGCCTAGCTTGCATACGCAAGCTGATGTTTCTGGTGGGATAGCGGTTGCATACATGACGCATGTGCAAACTTGGATGGATACTCCTAGCTAAAGCTCTGTTTGCATTCCACTGATTTTTCTCCTAAGGAGCATGATTCGTGTACCATGCATGACGCCAGATGCATGGTACAGCTACAGCAAGGAATCTGATATTCCTGAAGTCATAGAGACTTTTTACTTTTACAGTCACTTTCTGTATTTAGATAGCCGTTATGCCAACTGCTGGTTCCCGAGACTTTTATGTTTACAGTCACTTTCTGTATTCAAAACATTTCCAAACTGTTATTTGGGCTAGACTCTTTTCCCTTCAGGGATGGAGAAAAGACTTGTAGGATGAAGAAGCTTCTGGCCCTGAGACCTTGTGACACATGAGTTTTAGGCAGGTTTCCTGGTGCTTAGGCAGCCGGATCCCACACAGCTGACCCTGTGGCTTAAGTCCCAGATCTGGTGACTTGAGAAACATGTCAGGTGCATGTGCATGTGTGCCTAAGTCCCAAAAAAAGGCAGAGATGGCAGAAGAAGGAATTAGAGGGTGGCCATTTCACATGGAGGGTGTTTTCTCTTCTTTCTCTCTGGCTGTTGGGGTGTGCACCGAGTTTGACAGTGGCCAGTAGTTTAATGCCCAGTCGTGTTCTGCTACACGGATGGTGATGCGCATTGAAGAAGAAAGTGTGTGCTCCTCCTAGAACGAAGAAAAATCATCCTCATGTCATCTCCCACGTCTGTGTATTAAGAGTATCGTTACCTGTTTGCTGTGGTGTTTTCTTTGTATATAGAAATACAGATACAAAAGCATATCTTTTTTCTTTTTAATACCAAAAGAGAGTGCATTCAGACTTTCTATATGGTACTGACCCTTCTGCAACTTTTTGTTTGTTTTTACTCTCCCCACCAGCATGTCACAGAAGCAGCTTTCTCAGATTAACTTAGTTTGAACACTTGCCCTTGTCTGGCTATGCGAAAATGGCCATTTTCAGTGTGTGGTCTCTTAGTTTATCCTTGTGCATTCATCTGTGAACATTGTGTTTCCCTTGGGTTTACTTCCACAAATGGTTACTGCTCAAGGGAATACACAATTAAAATTCTCAAAGGGAGCCAGCTGGTGGCATGGCGGTTATGGTGGGTAGGTCCCACATGACCAACTGTGTGGTTTGAGTCCCAGACCTGGCAGTTTGAAAATTATGCTGAGCATGTGTGCGTGTATGTCCAAAATTTCAAAGCAAGGGAGAAATGGAGGAGATGGGATGGTAGGACATCCATGCCCCATTAAAGGAGTGCTTTCTCTCTCTCTCTGTCTTCTGGCGAACACACATATACTCTGGTAAATTTACTAGAGGGTACATACACTTGCCAGAGAGACAGAGAGATAGAAAGCAGGAAATCACCCCTCCAGGGGGATGGCCACGCTGCAGTCCCTTCTCTGTTCTCTCGGGATTTTAGGCACACATGCACATGTACCCGCTGTGAGTTTCCAGCCTCCAGGTCAGGGACTCAGACCACAGTTGGCCATGTGGGAGTCCAGCAATGTAACCGTTACACCATCTACTGGTCCTGCACTCTGGCAAATTTTTTAAAAAGGGGAAACATCTGCAGTTCTAGGCCAACCAGCCTCCAAAACAGGTTGTACAAAGAACAGTCTCTAGCCGTTTTTGAGCATAATTTCCTCCACATCTACATGAACGGTGGGTGATACCCATCTTTTCAAATGTTGGTGATCAGACAGGCAAAAATGCGCAAACAGAAATGTATCCTGCTTTAATTTCTAGAACATATTCATGCTAGATCAGGTTCATTTTCGTTCATGTAAAGATTGATTTTTTTGTCCATAGTCAGAAACTCTTGACCTATGAATTTAGTTTGACTTTCTTGTGTGTGTTCCTTTTCTTTGACCATAGTGGCAGTCATGCTTTATTATCGCTCCTCTTTATAGTTCCATCAAGAGGAAACAAAGGGGGCTGGCAGGTGAGGTGGTTAAATGTGCTGGACTCCCACATGGCCGGCCACAATTCGAATCCCAGACCTGGCGGCTTGTGCGCGCTCTCTCTCTCTCTCTCTCACTCTCTCTCTCTGGTCAAATTAAAAGAAAAAAGAAAAGAAAAGAAAAGAAAAGGAAAAAAGAAAAGTAAATAATTAAATGAAGTCAAATAAAATAATCCTTTTTAAAAAATAGGAAAAAGAAAAAAGAAAAAACCTGCTCCACCGTTAAGAAGGGGTGGGTATTGGATAAAGATGTCTCCTACCTCTCTCTGCTTCTTCCTTCCCATCTGTCCAAGAGAGAAGGCAGAGGGCTTCCCCGTTGTCTTTTCCACATAGATGACACCCTTCGGTGTGGCCATGAGTCTGGACTCTCTGTTTTCTTCTCTGTCAGAATCTCTCTCTGCATTTTAGCAGAGGCTTCAAAATCTAAGTACAGAAGATCCACTTCCTTCTACTTTTCTTTCCACGAAAGAAGGGGAAAAGCAGCCATTTCGAATGAGCATGGCTTGGTAACTGGGTTCGAACCTTGTTCAGCTCAGCCCATTTTCTCAAGATGAACTGGAAAGGGACCAGCAGTTGGAGTAATGGCTATGTCGCTGGACTCCCATGTAGTCGACCGTGGTTCAAGTCCCAGACCCAGTGGCTTAAACTCACGCTGGGTGCATGTGCGTCCGTGCCCAAGATCCCAAGAAGAGAATGGAGGAGAAGGGATTGCAGTGTGGCCATCCCCCCTGGGGGGTGATTTCTCACTTTCTGTCTCTCTGTCTCTCTCCGTCTTTCTGGCCAAATGCATGTGCCCTATAGCAAAAACCTCTCAAAAAAAAAAAAAAAAGATGAACTGAAAAAGAAACCTTGGAAATACTGAGAGCTGAAAAGATTCCTTTTCATTCTTAAATACATCTGGAGATATGCATTTATGTAGATATTCATAGGAGTCCTTATGTCTGAGCTGCAGCCTTACGAGAGGAAGACAAACATGCCAAAGTGGTATCCCAACTCTTCAAATTCTATGTGTTGAGAAAAATAATTGATGTGTTTACATGAAATGAATCTGATTTGTACATGTCTACTTTATTACATCTCGTTCCTTGTAGTCAAGGGGTATCACCCTAGAGAGACGTCTCCCTCCAACATCACTTCACAGTGTGTGTATGTATAACCCAAAATGTTAAGCACGGTGCTATATTTCTGTTAGTATTTCCATTTTGAGCTGTATTTCCTTCTTTCTTTCAGTTTTAGTTTTTTTGCCATAGGCCATGTGTACTCACCAGAGAGAGACGATGATAGGAAAGTGAGAAATCACCCTCCAGGGGAGAATGGCCATGCTGCAATCCCTTCTCCTCCACTCTCCTCCCGGGATTCTGGGCACGCATGGACGCATGCACAGTGCCTAGTGTGTTAAGCCGCCAGGTTGACCCATGGTCCACCTGCCTTAACTACCATGCCACCTGCTGGCCCCACGGAGCTGTTATAAAGAATCATTTTTATATGACAAAGGAAAGGGGTTGGCCAAAGGTCCCTACACTTGCATGAAATCTGAAGATAAACACTGAATACAAATGTTAAATTTCCACGCAAACAGATATTTCATGTGGAATCGGCTAATCTCGCAGTAAATTTGCTACGCACTGTACGTCACACTGAAAGCATTATTCAGAATGAAAGTAATGTCTGTATGACATATTTACACACACATGCTTGATCCGTATGTGTTTAAATATTAATCAACGTTATTAATAATGAGTCTAGTCATTTGATATTTGTTTAGGCTCCTTCTAAAATGAACTTCTCACAGAAAATGACGCACAGAATTGGAAGACGATGAAACGCCCCAGAAAAAAGAAGACATCCAGTTCCTCCTCTAATTTAAATCTCATTCTAAATGCACATAGGATCCAAAGAGGGAGAAATGCAGATGAAAAATGTTCACATCACATTTGCCTCCTTATTCATTCTTCACTCACCACATTGATTAAATGCCTACACGGAAGAGTATCCCAGCTGCAGCCAAGAACCAGGGAAGTACATATGGGGTAAAAATGTTAAGGTGCAATGGGAAAAGGGGAACCAAGGTGACGGGTAAACGTACAAAATCTCAGATAATCCCAATTTTTATATTGAAACGAAACAAAAAGACTTGCCTCTTTCAGAGCATGTTGGTGACACTAAGTTAGAAGTAAGAGAAGTTCTACAGACAGTTACCATTCCAAAGCCTTGCTCAGTAGATCTGTTTAAGGATTTGCACTAAAAATAAGCTCAGACTTTAATTCCATTTTTCATTCCCTCTTGAAGTCCCCTCCTCCGTGGATTTCCCCATTCTCCTTCCCCCCTCAATGGCTCCACCGGCTCAGCTCTTCATTGGAATGTCTCTGTCTTCAGAAACCACCTTCTCTCTCTTGCTCTTTTCATTTTGATTTTTTTTTAAACGGACACGGGTCTGTCGCCAGTACTGTGTCTCAAAAGAGCAGCTAATTACAGGGCTGTATATTCATCATGTTTTTTATGTTCCGCTCTATCCTTTTTATATCTTTAATTGCATTTGAGCGTTTCAGGAATCCATTACGTGCCGTAATCAAACATCATCCTGTCCTTGTGCGTCGATTCTGCTTTTACATCTAGAGTTCTAAAATGGCTATGCTATTTTTTACCTCTTTCGTTTCATCCCCTCGAGTTTTTCGGGATCAAGAGATGTTTCCATGGTTTTCCTGGCATTTCCTACCCACGGTGATCAGAATCGCCCAGTTAGTTCACTGTATCTGCTCTGAGATAGAAAATAAGGAAGAGGAGAGTCAACAAAAACCCAGACTTCACCGAAAGACAAAGCCCAATCCTGATTTTTCTCTCAGCCACTCTCAAGTCCTTCATCTTGTAAACCCAGGTGCTTTCATCAGTCAAATAAGCACAAGGCTTAACTCTGAAATTGCTGTGAGCGTTAATCCCATGGGAAATGATGCTAGCCCAACGAGAGTTTACTTTCTTTTCCAGTGAAAAATCATGTATGCTGGGCCTTCTTCAAAGCAGAGACAATCACCACAACACACCACAGTTCCTTTTTCTGTAATCCTAAAATATATGTAGTAGTTTTTTAGATTTTTGGATGGAAAATGCCATCAGGACATTGGGAACCCAAACTCTAGTCAACCTTTCCTTTACTGCAGAAATGGATTAGCTAAATAGATCTTACTCTTGAGGCTGACTTCACATAGGAACTGTAGGAGAATAAGTGAATTAAAAATAGGTTTAAAACTCCTTTGTGGATAACACGGTTTATAACGGCAGAGGTTTTTGTGAGTTGGCAAAGTTTCAAAGCCTTTATTTAAAAACATACACACACAGGGACCAGCAGTTGGCGGAATGGCTGTGTCATTGGACTCCCATGTAATCGACCGTGGTTCAAGTCCCAGACCCAGTGGCTTAAACTCACATCGGGCACGTGTGCGTGCGTGCCCAAGATCCTGGGAGGAGAATGGAGGAGAACGGATTGCAGTGTGGCCATCCTCTCTGGGGGGTGATTTCTCGCTTTCTGTCTCTTTGTTTATCTCTGTCTCTCTGGCAAGCGCATGTGTCCTATAGCAAAAACAAAACAAAACAAACACACACACACAAAAAAACCGCTCCAAAAAATTATATGTATACACACACATATGATGTGCTTTTACAAGAGATATGAAGGATTATCACTGAGAGAAAAAACACCTATGTTGTTATAAGAGCAGGAAGCATCTTCAAATGCCACTTCCGATGGGAAATGGGGCTCCTTATAAGTTAGTCCAACTCACGTCATCTAAAAAATGGTTTGAGAAGAGAAAGTACAGGTCAGTTTTGCTTAGGTGGAAAGTTTCTTATCAAAGGCAGAAAAACCAAAGCACAATGTTTTCCTTGAAAAATTTCTCAAATTTCCCATGGAGATTTTGCCTCGTCTGTTCATTTCCTTTCATGACTTTCAGGTGGGAATTAGCAGTGAGGATGAGGGAGAAGTCCCGGTACGATTTTGATGTTTGCTCTCCTTCTCCAGCCCTGTAAGGCTGTACCAATTTTTCTTAGATCCTACACCGTGTGTTGACAGAGGCAGAGGAAATGCCAGGACTTGTACTTTCTGATGAGAATGCTGTTTTGAAGCTCAGCAGCTTAGATCCCAACAAGGACTTTTCCTGTAACGGACTGGAATAAATCGATAGATTTGTTGTGCTTATTTGTCGGAATTTGAGATCTAAATAACGACATTCCATAACACAACACAGATAGCATGCTGATAGGAGATTTATCGTATTTTAAAACTATATAAACAGTTTTGGCAGGAAGTCATGTTTTAACCCAAGAAGGCTGGTTGTGTATGTGCGTGTGTCTCTCTCTCTCTGTGTATACACCGAGGAGATTGTTGTACAAAGCGCCATAGAAAATAATGAAACTATTGATTAAATGAGAAAATTCAATGATGCCTAAAAAAAGTCATTATCAGGGAGTCTTTCTGTGAACCTCGAATGTGTGCTTCATTTCATCACTACTAACTAAAAGGAAATAATGAAATAAATAGGAAAATAATTAAGTGCTTATCCTCTCATTTCTGTGTAGATGTGTCATAGATTGGAGCTAGCAGTGGCAGTAAGCAAAGGGTCGAACTCACTCCATTTCCAGATACTCTAAAATCCTCACGAAAC
This sequence comes from Tupaia belangeri chinensis, assembly GCF_000334495.1. NCBI lineage: Eukaryota > Metazoa > Chordata > Mammalia > Scandentia > Tupaiidae > Tupaia > Tupaia belangeri. The sequence continues at coordinate 2,402,558 of NW_006159697.1, forward strand.
TGCAGTAGGTTACTAACCGAGACCAGTCGATGGCATAAGGGTTATGTCTCTGGATTCCTATCTCGTTGACCCTGGTTCAAGTCCTGGACCCGGCAACTTAAAACTCATGCCAGGCGCACATGCATGCGTGTGTGTGTGTGCCCAAAATCCTGAGAGAAGAATGGAGGAGAATGGATTGTGGTGTGGCCATTCCTCCAAGGGGTGATTTCTCTTTGTTTCTCCAGTGAGCACACACACTCTTTAACAAAAATCTCTCTCTCTAAAAAATGAACTGAGTTCCCCATCGTGAGTTTCAAAGAAGTTCCAATAAAGCCACATTGCACACAGAGAGATGTTCCTGAGAGACTTTATTTTTCCCTTGACCACCCCTATGACCAGGTCGCTGTTCATGTTACTGGAACCCAGCACTGAACCGAAGTTCGACTGCTCAGGAGCCAACACTTGAGGAATAAGTCTTGGAAGAAAGGAAAGATTGCTTTATTCAGGAAGCTGGTAACATGGTGGACTAATGTCCCAAGACCATCTCTAAGTCCCAGTCCAACGAGAAGGTTCTATTAAAGCGAAGTAAGGAGGGACTGCAGGTGGTTTTGCCCAGGACAGCATTGCATTATTTCCTTGATCATTGTGCAGAGCAGGCGTGTTGACATCAGGGGGTTGTTCTTTGCAGCTGTGGCTGGGTCAAGCCCAACCTGTTCATGAAGGGCAGAAGATTTTGTCTCCTTGAGCACCCTCGCAAAGTCTTTTGGCTTTTTGGAACCTATTTAAATGGAAGCCAATGAGTCGGCTAAGTACAGTTTGATAAATATTTATAAACACCGATAAGCTTGTAGTTCTGGAGTTTAGAAGTCCCTAGTTCACCAGGCTAAGACACAAGATGTTGGGATGGCCATGGTCCTTTCCGGAGGTTCCAAAGGAAGAGCTGCTTCCTGTGCCTTCCAGACTGCGGAGCTCTTTGGCCTTCCTTGGCTTGTGGTCTCATCCTTCATCCTCAGAGCCAGCAGTGATCGGACAAGTTCTGG
>NW_006159697.1:2403592-2415663 GCF_000334495.1 Tupaia belangeri chinensis
TCCTTTTTTATAAAGACCTTTGAGATTATTCTCTCTCTACTCCTAGGACATTCTGGTATTATCTCCTTATTTCAAAATCCCCTGATTACCAGCCTTAATTCCATTTGCAGCTTTAATCCCTCCATTGTCACCTCAGTTAACATATTCATAGCTTCCAGAATCAACACATCTTTGTGGAAAGGGAGATTACTTTGCTTAGGATACTGGTCATCTAATTCCTTTTGTTTCCCAGTCTTGAAACCTAAGTATATATACATAGGATCAGTCATGAAGTAGTTTTTCTGTTTCTCTATGCAAAAATGGGTCATGACTTTCCCAGCTACCTAATAAACTATGTGATTGATGTTTTAAGTGAGAATTATTTAGCTTTTTTATTATTATTATTTTCACATGAGTTTTGCCAGAGAAAGACAGAGAGAGAAAGAGAGAGAGAGAGAGAGAGAAGCCTCCAGGTTCAGGACTGGAACCGTGGTCGGCTATGTGGGAATTCCAGCACCTTAACCACCACACCACTTGCTGGCCCATGTATACATAATTTTGAGATAAGTATATATTCCCATTGTACTATTTTCAAAATAGAATGGTTGTGGGGTGAAAGCTTCTCTGTGTCTTTTGCATGAACATTTTAAGCCTTAAAGAGGTAAAATGTTACTCATTTATTTTTGAACATCTCAGAATATAAATGTTAACAGTTACCAATTTTCCAAGTGAAACACATAAATGAATACAACAAAACAAGGCATACCTTGCCACAGACACTCGAGGTAGAAGTACGTGGCAGAGTCAGGTGATTTGAGAACACTATGAATGAAAATTAAGTATCACTGTGTTAACCAAAGACTGTGCATACCGGGATGTTTTACTGTTTAGTTTTTTTCTCTTTTTCATTTGGACGGGGCTGTCTCATCCGCTTCCTTCCAAAATTAATATTCATGGAATAGTGACTGCATTTAGTGTTTTGGTTGGTATTTTCATTTCCCTCATCACCCTAGGGAAGGTTACCGAAGAGTCTTTTCCTCTTTTTTTTTTTTTTTTCAGTAATCTGAAATTTATTTTAAGTAATTTGATTTCATTTTATCTTTACAAATTCATATGAAAAATTAAATGTTTCAAATCTGTACCCACTTCATCTGTACTAAATGAAATGCAAAATACGATGAAACAAAACAGAAAGCCTCAAAGATGGAACAGAGTTTTATTTGTTCAAGCATTTGATACTAAAATATTTCAAGGACAAAATTTGAGAGCACTCATCAATTAAGATGAAATGTCAATGGAGGTATTACCGTCATGAATATGTATGAGATGAGTGACAAAGCATCCAAATACGCTGTCTGAAAGGTACTTCAAAAACACATTTTGAAATGCAAAGATACTAAATTGTTTGAAAAGACCTTGGTATACTTTTTCACTCTCTGAGAGGAAAGGTCAGCAGAAAGAAAGAAATGGAAATGCATAGAAAAGCGAGCAATATGATCAATAATGCTGGCTAATAGGTGCAGATTGAACAGAGACAGGGAGGAATTGGAAATGCTCTTCCTGTGTTGACAAGTATCACTAGGTTCACCAAAAGGGTCTTGTTAGGCAGTACATAATTTATACAAGATATTTAAAAACCAAAACCATTCTGGCAGTGTTCTTTGGCTTGAACGGTACTTCACGCGTGCACACACACACACACACACACACACATTTGGTAACAGTACAACAATATGACCCTGACCACAAAGCAGCAGCCAATCTTGATTAGACAGTCTCACTGATTCAAACAAGAGAAACCCCATGTCCCTTCAAAATTGGCCCTTTCTACTTTAGTCTCTCTTAGGTACTTCCTTCAAAACCCTTACCTGAAATATATATATATATATTTTTTTTTTTTAATTATTATTATTTTGGTAATTGACTTTCTAGAGAAGTTTTATGTTTACAATAAAGTTGCACAGAAAACACAGTTCCCAGGTATCTCCTCCCTGACAGGATATATAACCTTCCCTACATGGAGACAGCATTATCACCCAAAGTTCCTACTTTATATTAGGGTTCATCCATGGTTGTCTGTGAGTTTTGACAAGTGTGTAATGAAGTATGGCATGTCTCACTGGTAGGGTCAGACATAATATTATCACTAACCTGAAAATCCTCTGTGGTCTGCCAACCATTCCTGTCTCCCTGATAACCTCTAGGAACGGCTGATCTTTTCACTGTCTGTATAGTTGAGTGCTTTGCAGAATTTCGTAGACTCAGAAGTCCAGTCTCAGCAGCCTTTTCCTCGTTGGCTTCTTCACAGTGACTTCTTAGAGTTAATAGCGTGCATTTAAGTTTCCTGCACGTCTTTTCATGACTTGGCAGCCCATTTCTTTTTAGTGCTGTGTAATACTCCACTTTCTCAACCCACCATGGTTTATTCATTCTCCTGTTGAACGACGTCTTAGTTGCTTCTGTGTTTTGGATAAAGCTGCTGTTCACCTTTGTGTGTAGGTTGTTGTGTGGAGATAAGTTTTCAGTTCCTCTGGGTCAATTCCTACGTCTGAGATTGCTGATCTTAAGGTAAGAGTATATGTAGTTTTGTTTACAAAAAATGGCTGTCTTTGAAGTGGTTTTATCATTTTTCATTCCCAGCAGGAACGAGTGTAAGTTCTGTTGCTCTAGCACGTGGTGGTGTCAAGATGTGAGGGTTTCACCATTCTAATAGACGTGTGGTGATAGCTCATGGTCTTAATGCTCCTGAGGACCACAGGATGTGGAAATCTCTTCCTGTGCTTATTTGCCATCTGTATATTTTATTTAGGGGACATCTCTTGAGATCTTTTTGTCTATTTTTTTAATCAGGCGCTTTATTTCGGATAGTTGAGTAGTAGGAGTTCTTTGTATAATTGTAGATAGCAGCCCTTTATCAAATGGGTCTTTTGCAAATATTTTTCTGCCAGTCTGTAGCTTGTCTTCTCATTCTCGGATACCCAGTTTTTTTCAGAGCAGAAGCTTTTAATCTGTAATAAAATCCAGCTTATTAATTCATTCTTTCATGTATCATGTCTTTGATGTTATATCTAAACTCATCACCAGACACAGTTATCTAGATTTTTTCATGAGTTAACAGTCTAGGAGTTTTATAGTTTTGCACCTTCAATTTAGATTTATAATCTCGTGTGAGTTAATATTTTTGAAAAGTGTGAGGTCTGTATTTGAGATTCTGGTTTTTTGGTCGTTTGTTGTTTGTTGTTTTTTTAAGAGAGACTTTTGCTCTAGTGGGCATGTGCTCACTGGAGAGAGAGAGAGACAGAGAGACAGAAAGTGAGAGCTCACCTCTAGGGAGATAGCCATGCAACAATCCATTCTCCATTGTCTTCTTAGGATTTGGGGCATGTACACACATGCGCCTGGCCTGAGTTTTAAGGTGCCGGTTCTGGGACTTGAACCGTAGTCAACTATGTGGGAGACCAGTGATGTAACCGTTATACCATCTGCTCTTCCAAGATTCATTTTTTTAAGAAATTTTGCCAGAGGGTGTGTTGACTTACCCGGGAAAGACAGAAGGAAAAAGAGAGAAGGGGGTAGAGAGAGAGAGAGAAGGCACTCCCCCACCATGGAGAATGATCATGGGACACACCTTTCTCCATTTCTCCCTTTTTTCAGGATTTTGGGCTTGCACACACACATACCAGTTTGTTTCTCAAGCCATCAGGCACCAGGTCTGGACTCCAGCTGTGCAGTTGGCCATGTAGGGTTCAGCCATCCTAACCACCCTCCTGTGGGCTGGCCGAGATTCATTGTTGTCACATGTGGAAGCCCACTTAGCTGCTACAGTATCATTTGTTGAAAACAATATCCTTTCTCTGTTGTATTGCCTTTGTTCCTTTGCCAATGCTCTGTCAACTATTTCTGTGTAGGTCTATCCTGTTATATTCATCTATTGCCTATTCTTTTGCCAATATCACACTGTCTTAATGATAAAGCATCCTTTTGTTCATGTATGTATTTACATTTCAATTGTTTTTCCAATCTCATCTGTTTTAGTTCAACAATACTTCAATGAGTATTTTTGAAATAAATTAGATGGAGCCAGCAGGTGGCACAGCAGTTAAGGCACTGGACTCCCACAGGTGGACCACAGTTCACGTTCCAGATGCAGTGGTTTAAAAATCATGCCAGGCACGTGTATGTGCATACCCCAAATCCCAGGAGAATGAAGAAGAGATTGCAATGTGGCCACCCCCCTGGGTGGTGATTTCTCATTTTCCCTCTCATTATTTCTCTTCTGCAAGCACGTGTGCCCTATGGCAAAACAAAACAAAACTTAAAAAAGATTGGATATTGGATTGAAATGAAAAAAGAACAACTACACTCATTCATACATTTATCTCATTTAGAATTATGATGTAACTGAATATGATGAACAGGCAGGACAGTGGCAAGTGGTCGGATTAGTGATCAGAAATCACGAAATATTGAAGCACTTGGGGTATGGCCAAATTTGTATTTAGAGGCAAATTCACATCCCTAAAATTTCTCCACATTAAACATACAAAATTACATTCACTCTACTTTCAACTTCATTAGATGCAAAGAAGAAAGGAAAACTAAATGAAACTGGAAAGCGTAATAAACTTGGTATAGATAAGAGTGAGATTAATGAGAAAAAAAACATGAATCTACAAAAGAAAACAAAAGGCAAATTAAGAGAATGTGACAGTTGAGGATAATTTACCTATCTACTCCTGACAAAAAGGCAAAAATAAAGAAAGTGTGAATAAGAAAATAATAAAATGTATTTAAATGTTGTGTGTGTGTGTGTGTGTATGTGTGTGTATTTTAGATTTTTGCTATAGAGCACATGCGCTTGCCAGAGAGATGGAGAGAGACAGAGAGACAGAAAGCAATAAATCATACACACAACACACACACACACACACACACACACACACACACCCATTGTGGGGGAGTGGCCACACCTCAATCCTTTCTCCTCTGTTCTCCTCTCCGATTTTTGGGCACACACACACATACATGCCTGGTATAAGTTTTAAGTCATTGGGTCCAGGACTCAAACTAAAGTCTACTACATGGGAGTCCAGCAATGTAAACATTTATCTATGGGTCCCTTAATCACTGTATGTTAAAGTGCGGGCATAAGGTTATTTACTAAGGACCTGATTTTTTACAATTTGCTTCATCTAATGCCACATTTTTCTAATGTGATACTGTTTTGAATATGCTGTTTGCTTAATTTGCCCAAATCATTTTAAAGGAAATTTCACCTTAAATATAGTAAATGAATTAAGTTTTTTCATAGTCTTTCTAAACCAGAGCTGTTTATCCTCAACCACAGAATATGAAAAGTAACTTCAGTGATCATTTTCGTAGAACTAGTTGGGGTATGTGCCCAGAAGTCCTGGCCATAGAGTTGAAGGCTCGGAAAGAATCTATGTTGAAGAGGGCTGCATGTTTGATTTTTAGGGTTTATTCTTCCACTTCATTGATGAATAAATGTTTAACTCAACCATATTCAAATGAATTCACATTATAATACCAGACTTTTGTTTTTCATCTACAAAAACGTGGTGTTATAATATGAAGTATTATATACCATATCAACAATTACATTTAGAAAGAGTTATTTTTGGGAACCAGCAGTTAGCGTAATGGCTATGTCGCTGGACTCCCACGTAGTCGACCGTGGTTCACGTCCCGGACCCGGTAGCTTAGAACTCACGCCAGGCACGTGTGCGTGCGTGCCCAAGATCCCGAGAGGAGAATGGAGGAAAAGGGATTGCGGCGTGACCATCCCCCCTGGGGGCTGATTTCTCGCTTTCTGTCTCTATGTCTCTGTCTGTCTGGCGAGTGCATGCGCCCTATAGCGAAAACCTCTCCAAAAAAAAAAAAATCGAAAGGGTTATTTTTTAAAAGTACTGGGACCAGCAGTTAGCGTAATGGCTATGTCGCTGGACTCCCATGTAGTTGACCACGGTTCGTGTCCCGGACCTGGTGGCTTAAAACTCACGCCGGGCGCGTGTGCGTGCGTGCCCAAGATCCCGAGAGGAGAATGGAGGAGAAGGGATTGCAGTGTGGCCATCCCTCCTGGGGGATGATTTCGTCTCTCTGTGTCTTTCTGTCCATCTGGCGAGCACACATGCCCTATAGCAAAAACCTCTCCAAAAAAAAAAAAAATACTTATTTGTTTTTATTATTATTTTTTTAAAATTTTCCTATAGGGCACATATGTTCACCAGAGAGGGACGAGAGTGGAGTAGTGAGAAAGCAAGTTGCTAGGTCTTGAACCATGGTTGGCCAAGTGGGAGTCCAGCACTTTAACCACCACGCCACCTGCTGGCCCCTAGGAGGGGTTATTTATTTCAAATCTTTTAAGTCCTTTAATCCACCAATGGTACTTTGAGAAAATGTAGATTGTCTGGTCCATACATAAAATGCATTTTGAGGGGTTTTGAAATGTTTCCAGTATTAGGATCAAAGCCAGTTCATGCATAACCAGAGCAGCCTGGGGAACTACTATGTACATTGCCGTGGATGCTGCTGGATATTTACTGAGAAGAACGGTCCAGTCACAGTTCCCTTCTTCTCCCTGTGGGTTGGGTGTGACCATCTCCTCTTTCCACCGAAAATGCGTGGATAAGAAATATGTTTCCTGTCACCCAAAGAAAGTGGCAGTGAGAGCTTGAGTTCCACTCTGTGTAATTCCATCACTAGCTCCATCTCTCTGTTTCTTTTTTTCTTTTAAGGATTTTTTATTTAATTTGATTTATTATTATTTTAATTTGCTATCAGGCATGTGTGTTTCTTAGAGAGAGGCAGAGAGAGAGAGAGAGAGAGAGAGAATAAGAAAGCAAGCCACCAGGCCTGGGATTCGAACTGTGGTCAGCCATGTTGGAGTCCAGCGCCTTAACCACCACGTCACCTGTCAGCCCCACTCCATCTCTTTCTATATTCCATCAAAATAAGAATAAGTCAAGCAGTGGATTAAGATGATCATGAGACCATTTAAAAGCCATGTAGGTGGAGCAGCAGTTAGCGCAATGACTATGTTGCTGGACTCCCATGTAGTCGACCGTGGTTTGAGTCCCGGACCCAGAGGCTTAAACTCACACCGGGCACGTGTGCATGCATGCCCAAGATCCCGAGAGGAGAATGGAGGAGAAGGGATTGTGGCGTAGCCATCCCATCTGGGGGAAGATTTCTCACTTTCTGTCTCTCTGTTTCTCTCTGTCTTTCTGGCTAGCGCATGCGCTCTATAGGAAAAACCTCTCAATAAAAAGAAAAAAAAAATCCATGTAGACAAGGGACCAAGATGGTGACACAGCAGTCAAATGCCACACTCTGCAAGGCTGCTCCACGTAGGAAGGCTCCCGGTTCAAATCCAGAGACCTCCCTGAGTATGCTGGACCCACATTTGCCAGTGACCTGGGACTGGCTGCTGCCGGGGTAGGTCATGGTGTGAAGACGTTGTTGGAGGTGCTTTTTCTCTGTGTGTGTGTATGTCATTTGTGTGTTCCTCTCATTCATGGAAGAAGTAACTAAATCAAACTTTAAAAAGTCGTTTAAATGCACATCACTTGTTAGAGTCTGCAAGTCTGCACTAATTCCACAGGAAACATCTTTTTTTTTTTTTTTTTGAGAGGTTGTCACTACAGGGCGCATGCTCTCGCCAGGAAGACAGAGAGAGATAGAAGGACAGAAAGCAAGAAATCACCCCCCTAGGAGACATGGCCACACCGCAATCCCTTCTCCTCCATTCTCCTCTCGGGATCTCGGGCACGCACGCACACGCACCTGGCATGAGTTTAAGCCACCGCAGTCGGCTATATGGGAGTCCAGCAACATAGACATTATGCTAACTGCTGGTCCCAGGGTTAGGAAGCATCTTTAGAGAGACCCATGAAGTATGTGTTGGTCATCCCTAATAACGCTTTCTCGCTTTTCTTACACAGACGCCTAATTTTTCTATAATAAACATCTTAGTGTTTATGGATTTTTTATCTCATAAAACAGGAGGAAACTGAAATAAATAAGCCCAGGAAAATAGCCTTAGAATCAACAAATAATATAGATGAAACTCTGTAAAATATAATGAAAGTGCAAAAAAAAAAAGGCAGAAAAGGAAGTCAACAGAATTAGGCATGAGAAATTGAATATGACAGAGAGAAGATATGAAAGAATTGTAAGGCAACAGTACGTACAAATCCTTGCAGATAAATTGGGCCATTTTAGAGACGTGGAGAGTATCATTGGAAAATCTGAATTATCAAAATTAAATCAAGAATTCAAGAGCTGGTTGAAAATCTATATGAATCAATAACACATGAAACAGCAAAGCAAAAAAAAAATGGAAATAATATTCAAGACTCTGGGGTCACATTGATTTACTGATGAGTTTATTCAGGCTCAAATAATAAAGTAATATCAGTCTTATGCCATGAACACACACACACACACACACACACACATGCAAAGGGAACTCATTGGGTTACCCAACTGCATACATCTGATAAATGTGGGGGAGAACACGAACGTCCGTGTATTTGACTCCTGTAAACTTCCTATGAAGTCTCTGGCTGAAAATTAATGTGTAGGACAGACAGAAAGACAGCTGTTCCCGTTGGAAACGGGGGTTGCAGGTGGGAGGGACAAGGCAAGTCGAACATCATCTTCTGTTCTGAGCCCTCATTAAATCCACCTCATTGTCTACTCCACACCAGCCGCTGCATGGCCATGTGGAGCTGGGGAAAAAACTCAACAACCCAGCAGATTGCTCTCTTTAAAGACAGAGTCATTAACCTCAAGGGGCCTTTCCCAAGCTGATTCACTTGCTACATTCCCAGGGCACTCAGCCAAATTGGCTTTATTGTAGAATCACCAGGGTAGCTTTTTTTTTTTTTTGGAGAGATTTTTGCTATAGGGCATGTGCGCTCACCAGACAGAGAGAGACAGAGAGACACAAAGCGAGAAATCACCCCCCAGGGGGGATGGCCACGTCACAATCGCTTCTCCTCCATTCTCCTCTTGTGATCTTGGGCATGTAGGCACACGCGCCCGGTGTAAGTTTGAGCCACCGGGTCTGGGACTTGAACCATGGTCGACTACATGGGAGTCAGCAACATAGCCATTACGCTAACTGCTGGTCCCATAGATGTGCGTTTTTAACAGATGGTGCTGTGATGTAGCTGGTGTGTGGGTCACACTCGGAATAAAGGGGTTCTAGATGACCTTTAAAATACACACGTATACACACACATACACACATACCCTTTTGATAATGTAAAGACATGCTGAACTTGTAAAGAAGTTATCCTGTGCTCTACCTATCTGTAATTTGTCACTAGTGTCTTTGTCAGTTTGGACTGCTTTAACGAATTACCGCAGACTGGGTGACTTAACACACACACACACACAATTTATTTCTCACAGTTCTGGAGTGTAGGAAGTCCTATAGCTAGCGTCTGGGTGGAGCCTCCTTCCTGGTTTACATATGGCTGCCTTCTCCAAGTACCTTCACATGTTGGAGTGAAGAAAAAGGAGGAAGCAAGTTATGTCACATCTCTTCTTCAAAGGGCACAAATGCCATCCTGAGGACTCCACTCTCATGAACTGATTGTCCTCTAGAGCCCCACCTCCTAATATTAGCCAACTTAGGGTTTCCTGTAGAAGTTTCACTTTAGTTACATTGATGCATTAGAAAAAGTATTAATAATACACTGTGACATGCTGGATATATAAAAATAAGTGGACATGCAGCCCTTCTCGTCAGAATGCACAGGAATATGAGGAGCAGAAGACAGACAGAAGGCAGTACAGAACTCCATGTCAACATGTAGATGCTCTTCAGAAAATACCAAAACCTAACGTTCCCTTCTGCCCATTAACAATTAGAGAAGTTACACAGTAGCTCATAATCGATTAAAAGAACCCTGCAGGTAATTTCTCCATAAGACCAAGAAACAATTTCTATTATTGGTATTTCATCTACATAATGTGTAATTATATGGCGAAGACAGATAACGCATAACACATACATATCACAAGAGGAATATTTCAGCGAGTTTCAGTCTGAGTGAACAAACACATATCTTGTGGTATTCTGTTTGATTTCCATTACAGAAACAATTTTATTCTGCTGATAGACACAATTACTTCCACTATGACAAGCATCTCATTAAAATGGTCTCGTAGTTTTGCATACAATTGGATGTCTTGACAATCAGTAAAGGTGATGGTTCATTTCTGCCTCCTAACCAGTAGTGAACAGTGGTTTGTTTTGCATCATCCTGGGCTTGTTTTTGATGTGTTGTTTAGGGATGCTGCAGATGGTAGCACCTGGCAGACCTTCCAGGCAGCCGAGGGAAGATGCCGTACTTAGACTGAACACTGCAACTGTGCTGGTCATTCAGCCGCCCACATATTTACCATGGCACAGATTGACACACGTGTACCTGGTATGTTCCTCAGGCTGCTGGGTCTGGGATTAGAATGACACAGCTAGGTCATCTAGGATCCGGCCACCTTAACCACCATGACAAGGGCTGGCCCAACGTCCTCTCTTCAAAATAGCATAATGTTGGGGAGGACCAGCAGTTAGCGTCATGGCTATGTCGCTGGACTCCCATGTAGCCAACTGCGGTTTGAGTCCCGGACCCAGTGGCTTAAAACTCACGCCGGGCGCGTGTGCGTGCGTGCCCAAGATCCCGAGAGGAGAATGGAAGAGAAGGGATTGTGGCATGACCATCCCCCCCGGGGGTTGATTTCTCGCTTTCTATCTCTCTGTCTCTCTCTCTCTGTCTGGTGAACGCACGCGCCCTTTAGCAAAAACCTCTCCAAAAAAAAAAAAAAAGCATAATGTTATTTTTAATATTTTATTTAAAATAAAATCATTTTATTTATTTATGATCCATCTACAAGTTATTGAAACATACTTGATATTGCAAGTAAGACTCCCAGTTTTGTTCATATCAGTTCAAAGTGTTTAGAAATACTTGGCGAAGGGTATCACAGCATTCTGTTTTCCTGAGCCATTGAGAAGGTCGCATGGCAGATAACCTTCAGGGAGGTGGCAAAGTCAGCCCTGCGGCTGTCGGGGAAAAGCATTCTGGGGAGAAGCAGGTGTGGCCTGTGCCTTGAAGGTATAATTGGAATGTTCCAGGATCCGCATGGGCTTATTGTGGCCAGAGTGAAGTGAATTTGGGGGACTGTGGATATCTAGAAATATTTGTGTTTTATGCTCACCCTTGTTTGGCCATTGGTGTGTGTTGGACTGTAGGTGAAGGAGAGTGTTGGGATGGGTGTGCGTGTGTGCATGTGTGTGTGCAGTGTTTCTTCTTACAGGGTCTTGCTCTTTTGTGACCCTCTCTGTCTCGTTCCCCACTTTGCCGAATCGTGGGTTCCCGCAGGTGCAATGCCAACATGTTCAGCTCTTTGAGGCAGGTCTTGCTATATTGTCCATGCGGGCCTAGAACCTCTCATCTTCCCACCTCAGCCTCTTCATAGCTGGGGCCACAGGCACATGCTGTCACTCTCGGCTTTTTAAGGTGAGTCAGGAATTGAACCTGGATCTCCTACATCGCCTCAGCCTGCCAAGCAGTGACCCCCAGCGTATGCTACCGTACCTGGGCTGAGCTGGGCGTCTGAAGACATTGCTTCATTGGCGCCCAGCTTCAGCCACTGCCATGGAAAAATACCACATCAGCAGCATTACTGGGGGCCAGGCGGGAACAGAAGTAAAACGTTGTACTCTGGGAAGCTGACACGCATGGGAAGGTTCCAAGTCCCCATCCAGAGACCTCTCTGGGTACGCTGGGCGCCCGTGTGCTCGTGAGAGTATGAAATCGCAAGGTCTGCACCAAGTTATTCTGCAAGAAAGGTCACCGTTAGAAAACAGAAGCTCCCAGCTGACATTTCAGTCTGTCACTCTCGAAATGGAACAGATAGTGCAGGATGACCCAGTCGTTGGCATAGGTTTTACCATGGTGTATAGGTCAAAGCAAAAACAAACCAAGGGGAAGCGAGATAAAAGGAAAAATATATCTTTAAAGAAACATATCTCCTTGCCTTCTTTTTTTTTTTTTTTT
>NW_006159697.1:2416669-2433382 GCF_000334495.1 Tupaia belangeri chinensis
TTCGGGGGAGAAGCAGGTGTGGCCTGTGCCTTGAAGGTATAATTGGAATGTTCCAGGATCCGCATGGGCTTATTGTGGCCAGAGTGAAGTGAATTTGGGGGACTGTGGATATCTAGAAATATTTGTGTTTTATGCTCACCCTTGTTTGGCCATTGGTGTGTGTTGGACTGTAGGTGAAGGAGAGTGTTGGGATGGGTGTGCGTGTGTGCATGTGTGTGTGCAGTGTTTCTTCTTACAGGGTCTTGCTCTTTTGTGACCCTCTCTGTCTCGTTCCCCACTTTGCCGAATCGTGGGTTCCCGCAGGTGCAATGCCAACATGTTCAGCTCTTTGAGGCAGGTCTTGCTATATTGTCCATGCGGGCCTAGAACCTCTCATCTTCCCACCTCAGCCTCTTCATAGCTGGGGCCACAGGCACATGCTGTCACTCTCGGCTTTTTAAGGTGAGTCAGGAATTGAACCTGGATCTCCTACATCGCCTCAGCCTGCCAAGCAGTGACCCCCAGCGTATGCTACCGTACCTGGGCTGAGCTGGGCGTCTGAAGACATTGCTTCATTGGCGCCCAGCTTCAGCCACTGCCATGGAAAAATACCACATCAGCAGCATTACTGGGGGCCAGGCGGGAACAGAAGTAAAACGTTGTACTCTGGGAAGCTGACACGCATGGGAAGGTTCCAAGTCCCCATCCAGAGACCTCTCTGGGTACGCTGGGCGCCCGTGTGCTCGTGAGAGTATGAAATCGCAAGGTCTGCACCAAGTTATTCTGCAAGAAAGGTCACCGTTAGAAAACAGAAGCTCCCAGCTGACATTTCAGTCTGTCACTCTCGAAATGGAACAGATAGTGCAGGATGACCCAGTCGTTGGCATAGGTTTTACCATGGTGTATAGGTCAAAGCAAAAACAAACCAAGGGGCAGCGAGATAAAAGGAAAAATATATCTTTAAAGAAACATATCTCCTTGCCTTTTTTCTTTTTTTTTTTTTTGGAGAGGTTTTTGCTATAGGGTGCATGCACTCGCCAGACAGAGAGAGACAGAGAGACAGAAAGCGAGAAATCACCTCCAAGGAGGGATGGCCACACCACAATCCCTTCTCCTCCATTCTCCTCTCAGGATCTTGGGTACGCACGCATACGTGTCTGGCATGAGTTTAAGCCACCAGGTCCGGGACTCGAACCATGGTCAGCTACATGGGAGTTCAGCGACATAGATATTACGCTAACTGCTGGTCCCTCTCCTTCCTTGCCTTTTAAAATTGGATGATTTATGCATTAATTTTTTTAAACTATTTTTTTAGTTACTTCTTTAATGTGTGAGAGAGAGAGAGGGAGGCAAGTTCCCCTGACAGTCTCTCCCTTGCAGAGACCCCTTCCTCTGTTCAGCCAGCCAGGATCGCAGGCATGTGTGAGCATGCTGGTATGTTCAGGTCAGCCCAGAGCCAAAGCCTGAGCCTCCCATGCGGGTCCAGTATCCAGCGACAGCATCTACCCCCTGCCCTGCCATGCATGGCCCTATGCATCGATTCTGAGACTTCTCTCCCTACAATCGAACATGACAGAGGCAGTGAACACTAGCATATGACGTGCTAAAATAGAAAATGCTTCTGTTGAAGGCACAGGTGAGGAATTTCTACTAAAATAAAGTCTGCATAGGGATAAGACACATTGGATGATAGAGACTCACTCGGAAGTCATGCCCATGATCAAACTTTACTACCTGTTTCATAGGGGGAAAGGTCTGTGCCTACCAATACTACGCCACAAATTCCTGTTTTCTTAGGCCAGCCTCTGGCCTACGTATAATAGATGAGGTCTCTATGTGATTCTGGGGGGAACATTGCACAGAAGCTGGAACATTGCATAGTAGCTGGAAGCTACTTCCCATAAAACATCTCCTTTGACTCAGATGGTTGCATAGCTCATGGAATATTTTTCAGGGATGCACATCTCTAAATCCATAAAAATAATAGCCAGACCAGTTATGATCGGCTAAAAATGGATCTTAAAAATAGACTCTCTCACTAGGAGATACTATTATTACAATGTTTCCTAAGAGGCCCTGACATTTGCAAGCTTAAGGTGAATTGCCCAGTAAAAAAAGAAAGAGGATATTGAATAGTTGCAGACCCTTTATCTTTCAAGGACGTTAAATATTAGTATTAAGGTTTTTTTCCTAAACTATTTTTTTTTTTTTTTGGAGACGTTTTTGCTACAGGGCGTGTGTGCTCGTCAGAGACAGAGAGATAGAAAGTGAGAAATCACACCCCAGGGGGGATGGCCACGCCACAATCCCTTCTCCTCCATTCTCCTCTCAGGATCATGGGCACGCACGCACATGCACCTGGCGTGAGTTTAAGCCACCAGGTCCAGGAATGGAACTGTGGTCGACTACATGGGAGTCCAGTGACATAGCCATTACGCTAACTGCTGGTCCCTTTCCTAAACTTTTTTTTTTTTTTTTAATTTTCAAATAATGGACCAGCAGGTGGCACGGTGGGGGAGGTGGATAGATGACACATGGTGGTTAAGTGGCTACATGGCCAACTGCGTGGTTGGAATTGTGGACTGGCCAGCTTGAAAAACCTGCTGAGTGCATATGCCTACATGCCTAGAATCCCAAGGAGAGAGTAGAGGAGAAGGGGCTGTGGTAGGACCATGTCCCCTGGGGAATGCTTTCTCACTTCTTTCTCTCTCTCTCTCTCTCTTTCTCTCTTTCTCTGGTGCGTGCACGTGCCCTCCAGCAAATAAATTTTGTTTGCAAAAGTCAAAAATAGGCGAATTATACTGATTTGATCACACATTGCATTCATGTACTGAACAATTACTCTATACCCCATAAATATGTATAATTATTGTGTCAATAATAACAACGTTTTTAAATAAGTATTACGACTGGAGATTTTGAGTGTTCAGATCATTTGAGGAAGTTAAGTGAATTAGTACCAATCTTTTAAGACACACACACATGGAAAGCAGAAATAGAAGTTTGTTGTGAACTGTCTAATAAGAAATAGGCACCTTGGGACCAGCAGGTAACCACCTGCTGGACACTCCCACATGACCAACCATGGTTTGAGTCCCAGACCTGGCGACTTCCTTTCTCCCTTTCCCTCTCACTCCCTCTCTCTGTCTGTGTTTCTCTCTGGTCAAATTAAAATAAATGAATGAATAAATAAAATTAAATAAATAATAATTAAAAAAAAAGAAATGGACATCTGTCTAATACAGAAAAGATTTTTAAAATGAGAGGTAGGGGACCAGTAGTTGGCATCATGGCTATGTCGCTGGACTCCCATGTAGTCGACCATGGTTCAAGTCCCGGACCTGGTGGCTTAAACTCACGCTGGGCACATGTGCGTGTGTGCCCAAGATCCCAAGAGGAGAATGGAGGAGAAGGGATTGCGGCATGGCCATCTCCTCTGGGGAGGGAATTCTCGCTTTCTGTCTCTCTGTCTCTCTCTGTCTTTCTGGTGAGCGCAAGAGCCGTATAGCAAAAACCTCTGCAAAAAATAAAAATGAAGAGATAAAATGGGTGGTAGTTCTGGACACAGCCTATTTCTTTGTGTATCATTGTTGAAAAATCTGGAAATGTGATGGAGATTTCAAAAAGTTTGTGTGTGCCTGACCTGGTGACACAGTTGATAGTAAAGTGAATTACAGGGCTGAAAGGTACACCTGTTTTTCTTTCCAAACTAGAGGGCTGTGGGAAGGGAAAAGGACATGAGAGACCCTGGAGAGGGTGTTTCTCTCCTTAGGCCATGTGTATGTGCTCTGTATCATGAATAAAATAAGTAAACTGCAAAGATAAGTTTGTGGAGAAAAAGGTGGAATGAAAATACAAGTTTCAGGACCAGCAGCTGGTGGAATGGCTGTGTTGCTGGACTCCCATGTAGTCGACCGAGGTCCGAGTTCCAGATCTGGTGGCTTAAACTCATGCCAGGCATGTGTGCATGCATGCCCAAGATCCTAAGAGAATGGAGGAGAAGGGATTGTGGTGTGGCCATCCCCCTGGGGGGGGGGGTGAATCTTTTTTATGGAGAGGTTTTTGCTGGTCCCTATAATAAAATAATCTAATTATCAACAACAAATCAATGCAGTAATAATAAACTATTTGTTTTCAGAATTTCAGTTGACTGTTGGGACCAGCAGTTGGCATAATGGCTATGTCGCTGGACTCCCATGTAGTTGACTGCGGTTCAAATTCTGGAGTTGGTGACCTAAACTTATGCCTGGCATGTGTGCATGCATGCCCAAGAGCCCAAGAGGAGAATGGAGGAGAAGGGATGGTGTGGCCATCCCCCTGGGGGGGGGGGGATTTCTCGCTTTCTCTCTCTCTCTTTCTCTGTCTTTCTGGTGAGTGCACGTGCCCAATAGCAAAAACCTCTCCAAAACAGAAAAAAGAAAATACAAGTTTATTTTGATGCAAATGTTTTTTTGAAATCCGTGCATGAGTATTTCATAATACTCATGCACCATGAACTTTTTGAAGATCCCAGGCATGGTCTATATTTTCTTTAGTCTTCCATGTCATCCACCCATCGGTGATGAGATCATTGCTGATTCTGAGTAAGCTTTTTCATTGTAGTAGCTACATTTCTTTTCAGCTATTACCATGTGCTTAGAAAAATGTGTGTCTCCAACAGGCTGTTTCTGTTCCCAGGTATAGTACCTACCTACAGAGAGTTTTTGCTCAGTGTTCTCCAGATGAGGTCTCTGCAACAGTTGCATGGGCAGGGAAAAACGATTCTCACCAACAGTAACTCTTGCTGCAGTCAAATTGAATATGGGGCCGATGAATCACTAGACTTCTGACCTAGGAAAAGTTGTATAAATCAATGATACCCTCTAAATAATATATGAGACTGGATATTCAATCTGTTTCACACTGAAGTTGGGAGTAGAGGGGGGTTGGGGTTAGGCAGAGCAGAGATTAATGAGACTGTGTATATTTCCTGCTCTGCGGGTAAATAGCTCAATATTTGCTGGGGAAGTCGTTGATGGAAAGCGGTGGACCCTGCATTAAAGTGTTAGATATGTTGAGACCACACTCAATTGAAATTAATTAAGTGCTACAATGTCTATGATTAAATAAGTCTTTGGGGGAAACTAGAAAATGCACTAAAAAGGAAACGGGAGTAAAAAGAAGTGAAGTCTAAGCATCCGTAGACTCTGCGGTAAGCGTGGCAAGGACATTCCTGAGTTCTTCATGCCATTTTCTCAGGCGTCATTCAATAGTATTTGGGAAGGTTTGTTTCTGCAAGGAACAATACTTGAATGCTCAGAGAAGAGGATGGATTATGGGAAAATCCAACGCTGGTGGGATGGGGTTCTTGCAGGTGGGAAGAATTAGTAGAGAGAGTGATGGAGTGGTGGGGAAATGATAGTGAGCAGGAGTGAGGCCATGGCATCTCCATCTTCATGGGGGTGCAGGCCCGTGGGAGAGACGGGCACATCTCCAAGGCTCTGAGCATGTGGGATGAGTCAGGAGACTGAAGTGCATGTGCATTCACCCAGCAGGCCCCTCCCTTAGTAACAGGTGGCCTGCGAGCTTCCTGAAGAAGTGAGCCTCTCTGAAGGACCAGGCATTTGAAAAGGAGGAGATTAAATGTGGCAGGGGGGAAAAAAAAAAGACGAGGTCCATCCTGGGAAAGGGGATGTTTCACTGAGATTTGGAATAGGACTTGGCATTACACATGCAATCATCTGGAAGGAGAACAGGGAGGAAATGGATGGAATAGGATAGAAGAGGTCCGAGTAAAGGGAAGATCATGTTCTCTGGCCTTTGCCCTGTAGGGGAAGGGCCAGCCTTAACTGATCGTTACACTTGAGGCCTCTGTGAACGAGCAGCCAGTAGACTCTAGCATCGCTCTCTCACCCAAATCTACGCATTGAAGCCCTCACCTTCACCGATTTTTGTGGCACTACTCACAATTGCTAAGTCATGGAAACAACCCAAATGCCCACGAACAGATGAATGGATTGAAAAACTGTGGCACATATACTCAATGGAATACTATTCATCCATAAAAAACAACAAAACCCTGGATTTTGACAGGACGCGGATGAATAAGGAAGACTTACTGCTGAGTGAAGCAAGCCAGGCTATGAAGGAGAGGCATTGTATGTCCCCACTTAATATATCCTGAGTGTTCGCACTCTATAACTGAAACTGATTGATTAAAGGATATAGAAACACAGTATATAGATGTAAATACCAGATATAATGTGTGTGAAAGAGGAGGGTCTGAGGAAGGACATTTGGGGGAGGGACAGGGAGACAAAGCATTAATGGCACAAAGAGGTGTGGTATTATCTGTTGAAGATATTTTGTAGTTTTATCAACAGTACTAGGGAGAAATGTTCACCTGTTGAAATATTCATTTTGTAAGACAAATAATAATGTGATTGAATGTATGGAAGAAAATGAAATGGAAAAAAAAATTTTTTTAAATAACAGGAAGGAAAAAAAAAGGTATGGTATTGGAAGGTGCTTCAGAGTACAATTAGCATTCTTATAAAGAAGACCCTGCGAGCTCCCTCACCCCTTCCCGCATGAGAACACACAGAGAGAAGGGGCCAACTCTGGACCTGAAAGTGAGTCCCCACCGGATGCAAAATCTGCCATGCCTGTATCTTGAACTTTCAGCCTCTAGACCTGTGAAAAATCAATGTTCTTTATAAGCCATCCAGTCTCTCGTCTTCTGTTTTAGCAGTCTGAGCTAGCTGATATACCCACCTTTCTACCAGGAGATTCTAAGCTGTATAGCCGTTCTTTTTTTTTTCTTTAATTTTTTATTTCTTTTTATTTCAGTCTCTCTCATACACTCAATCACAGGCTCTTTATTCCAGACTACATAGTGAAAGGTTAACAGCGGCTTGGATGTGAGCAATGAGGTAGAGAATGCAGAGAAACCCATGGTGTTGGAAGGTTGCATATTGCTCCAAGAATTTCCAAGGGCAAGGTACCTTATGTTCTCGCTATGAGCTTTACAAATATTTTTTTGAAGGCGCTGTTGTCTCCATCCTGCAGAAAATGGCATGGCAGCTGGGGGGCGAAATGATCAATGTAAAGCTAACTATAAGAGCTTGGCTTTCCATTTATTCTTGCCCAGTTTTAAAACCCTTGTTCTCTTGGGGCCAGCAGGTAGCAGAGTGGTTAAGGCACTGCACTCCCACACGGCCAACCGTAGTTCATGTCCCAGACCTGGTGGCTTGAAACTCACGCTAGGCATGTGTGCATGCATGCCCCAAAATCCCAGGAGGAGAATAGAAAAGAAGGGATGGCAGTGTAGCCTTCCTCCTGGGGGATGGTGTGTACTTTCCCTCTCACTGCCTCTCTGTCTCTCTCTCTCTTGTGAACGCATGTGCCCTATGACAAAACCTTTCAAAAACAGGTAAATAAATCCCTTGTTTTCTCATCATACCTCACTCTCAATAATGGGAAGATGCACGCACACATTATCCACCATATTTGCTCAAGAAAACTGGACATCGTCGTCTTGTTTCTGTTTTAAGTGAAATAGCTTTCACCGTTTCCCCATTAGGCACTGTACGAGAAGTGTGTTTGTCATCTCTGGCCTTCATTACAGTAAGAAATGTATCTTCTTTGACTAATTTGTTCGAAGCTTAATCATGAAGGGATGATATACTTTATCAAATGCTTTTTTGTATCTATTAGGATGATCATAGGATTTTTGTCTTTCTTTCTAGTACTATGACATATCGCTTTAATTGTTTCACATATATTGAACCATCCTTGCATCTCTGGGATAAATCTTGCTTGGTCATGGTGTAAAATCTTAATAAGTTGTTGAATTTGATTAGCAAGTGTTTTATTGAGGATTTTTTTTTATCAGTATTCAGCAGAGATATTGGTCTGTAGTTTTGCTTAAGTAGAAACAGGGTCATTTTATAATGCAAGAACTCAGCACCTGAACTTACACCTGTCATAGAAATAGCTGTTGCTCATCTAAAATTTATAAAATATTATTGTAGTCATCTAAGAAATGGCATTCCACCACAGGATTGTGATTCCTTAATCATAGTGCATTGTGTTATTAAAACTCCTGTGTGTTTTTGGTGGAGTAAGATACAACTAAGCTATGCAGACATTAAGAACAACACTGGCGGTGTGTGAGACGTTCTCAGAAAGCTCATGGAAAATACACGTTATAAAAACTATGTGTTGGGCCCAGCAGGTGCAATAGTAGTTTAGGTGCTGGACTCCCACGTAGTTGATTGCAGTTCGAGTCTCGGACCCAGCAACTTGAAACTCAGGCGGGCGTGTGTGCATGTGTTCCCAAACTCCAAAGAGGAGAACAAAGGACAAGAGAATGTGGCACGGTTATTTCCCCTGGGGAGTGATTTCTCATTTTCTGTCTCTCTGTCTCTGTCTCTCTGGTGGGCACGCATGCCCTCTAGCAAAAATCTCTCTCTCTCTCAAAAAAAAAACTATGTGTGGGTTTCAAAATGTTCTGCATCAAAATAAACTCATACTTTTATTTCATTTTTTTAACTAACCTTTTGAAGTCCTCTTGATATATTCCAAAAGGATTTGTTTTCCATTCGCCTCTAAATCCACATTGGATACGAAAATACAGATTCCAGGACCTGGAAGCTAAATTGCTTAGCTCCTGCAAAATCAAGCCCGTGCTAAATCTATTTTTAGGGTTTTTTTTTTATGATTGATTGATTAATGTATAATTTTTTTAGTTTTTAGAGGTTTCTGCCTTAGGATGTGTGCACTCACCAGAGAGAAACGAGACAATGAGAGAGAAAGTGAGACATCAACCCCTGGGGGGATAGCCATGCCGCAGTCCCTTCTCTTCCATTCTCCTGGGATCTTGGGCATGCACACACATGTGCCTGATATGATTTTCAGGTCTGGGATTTGAACCACAGAGTCCATCTAAGAAATGGCATGTCGGAGTCCAGCAACATAAGTACTGTGCCATCTTCTGATCCCCAGGATTTATTTTGAACCTGTGCAAATCAGTGAGATCCAATGGAAAGATACACAAGGAATGATACCAACCAAGGAGGAAGAGGGACTTGGTGGGAAAACGTTTGGAAAACAGAGGGAGAAAATGAATTTAGCTAAAAGTTGGCAGATTAGTAGGCAGAGTTTAGTTAGACAGCAAAGGTGAAATGCCAAATCGAAAATAATTAACTCACCTTCCCATGAACTGGAACAACAAATTAAACCCTCCCCGCATCCCTCTCTTACAGCATGGATTAAATGGGTTGTGCTGGTAGATTGGAAAGAGACCTACATAAACAGAAAAACCGGCTTGATGGTGTAGCCTCGCACCAAACCACAGTGGGTCGGCTGGAAGGTTTTTTTGTTTGTTTGTTAGGGAGAGGAAAAGTCTAGCAGAAAAGCCCATGATTCGATTCCAGTTTTTATAACCATTTTATTGGGACGTCAGTGTACATAGACTAGTTGTACATCCTTGTGGTGCACAGTGTGGGTTTTTACAGCACGCGTCCAACATGTACTGATCAAATCCAGCCAGGGAGCACACCCACCCTCTCCAACATTCGTCATGAGTTTGAGTTGTGTGCATTCAAAATCAACTCTTCTGGCTATTCTGGAAATGCATATTGAATCATCACCAAGGTTCTTTACTCCACTATACTATTTTTTTTTAAGCTTTTGCTGTAGGGGCGTGGGCTCACCAGAGAGAGATATAGAGGGAGAGAGAAGGAAAGTGAGAAATCATGCCTGCAGGGAGATAGCCACACCACAATCCCTTCTCCTCCACTCTCCTCTTGGACATCCACATGCATGTACATCCAACTGGCATGTTTTTCCAAGATGCAAGGTCTGAGACTCTAACCATGGCAGTCAGCCATGTGGGATTCATTTGCCTTATCTACTACACCACCTGGCTGGCCTCTGCTAGGTATTCTAAACCCATTCCACTTACCGACCTGTACTCTTGTATCTATTGACCAAATTCTCTCCGCCTCTCCCCCTCCATGCCTTTTCACTATCTTCTGGTATCCTTCATCAACTCTGTTCTTCGATACAATTGCATCTTTTTAAAAATTTTTTGGAGAGGTTTTTGCTATAGGGCACATGTGCTCGCCAGAAAGACAGAGAGAGACAGAGAGACAGAGAGTGAGAAATCACCCTCCAGGGAGGATGGCCACACTGCAATCCCTTCTCCTTCACTCTCCTCTTGGGATCTTGGGCACACACGGACACATGCCCAGCCTGAGTTTAAGCTGCCAGATCCGGGACTTGAAGCACGGTTAACTACATGGGAGTCCAGCGACATAACCATTACGCCAACTGCTGGGTCCCTACAATTGAATCTTTTAGCTTCTGCTGATTACATTCTATTAATATGGCACAGTCTTTGAAATTCTATCTTTTTAAATTTATTTATTTATTTAGCCAGAGAGCATGTGCACTCATCAGAGAGAGATACAGAGAGAGAAAGAAAGCACCCCCATTGGGTCATGGCATACTCCTTTTCCCTCCATTTTGCCATCTCGTTCAGGTTGGGCTATGTCTGCAAAGGTACCTGGCATGATTTCAAGCTGCTGGAGGAGTGGGGCATTGGAATCATGGTCAGTCCTGTGGGATCCAGCTCTTAACCACAGCCCTCCAAAGCTAGCCCTGAAATCTTGTTTGAAGACACAGAATATTATCATTTAAAATTGTTTCCTAAGTAGTCTTTCATTGAATAAGCACATGTGTCTACTTGAAGAAATTGGAAAATAATTTGTTTGCCTAGGGAGTCAATAGTGAGGCAATATTAGATTCACCCTCAATAAAAACGCCAATCGAACAATCACAGGACATCGTCCTCGTGTTAATTCTCTCTAAGCCTTATTAATTGGATAATAGATAGGAGTGTTTCAGCACTATCATAACTACATTTGAGAGATTAAAAGTAGAAACATATATTAACTAGCATCTTAACATTCAGACCTGCTGATCAATCTGCTTGAAAGATAGTCACCTTGGAGCCAGCAGGTGGTATGGTGGTTAAGGTGTTGGACACTCCCACATGGCTGACCACACGGTTCAAGTCCTGGACCTGGTGGCTTGCTTTCTCACTTTCCCTCGCTTTTTCTGTGTCTCTCTGTGGTCAAATTAAAATAAATATTTAAAAAAAAAAGATATTCACCTTCAGTCTAATGAGACATTTAGGTAGATTCAAAATTCCTATGAGCTTTAATGGAAACTTTGATCCTTTAATGAATGCAAAAGTAGTGAGCTATTGGATGATATAGTTAATTTATTCCTAAAATATATAATACTGCTTGCTGTGACTATTCCAACTGGAGTAATTGGTTGCAATTAAAATAATGAGATATTCCAAATAGTGATGCATGCGTTACAAATGCGAAGTGCTATGTCATTTGTAATCCCTGTATCATTTTTAGGCTGATCCACTTCTTTCTCATTACAATCATCTTTTGAGCCAATAGGAATATGTTTTGTCATCTGGGTTGTATTCTGGGAGAATAATTTTTCATGATTGCTCATTGGAACACGGTTGGACTAGACCCACCTAAAAGGCAGCTGAAATGCCTATGTAGGAGAACGAACTCTGTGAACATAGGTGGCAGTATCTACATGCCAAGTACATGCAGTGCCACGCATGGGTGCACATGTTCACTGAGGACACGTGCCAGGAGGTTTGCAGAGCCGTGCGGCAGTACCCCTGAGCTTCAGACTTTCCACAGTGGGACCGGGCTTTCTCGTATCTGACCTGCTTCAGTGTAAAAGCTGGGATGACGGCGTCCAGCCCGGATACGCGCAGCACCTGACAGAATTATGACTTAATTATGAATTGTGATTTAAAGCAAGTCCAGGCCCATCCCGAAGAATCTGATGGTTACTACCGGCCGGCCAGCATGTGCTGTCTGCGGTGTGCAAACATGAGCTTATGGATTGCTTGTGTGACTCTTACTCGCAGCACTGGATGTGTTCTTAACTCATTTAGTCCTGAAAACAGCGTGATGAAATATTTTCCTGCCCCTTTTCAAGCCCAAGCCTAGGAAGCAAGGAGGTGGAAGATGATGACTTATTCACAGTGAAATCAATAAGGGAACCTAAGGGCTCTGAGGAATCTAAATGAGGAAGATGTTGTGGAGGCCCCTGGGTAGGCTGCACCATCTCATAGCGTCAGGCCTGGCTTGCCTGAAGTGGTATGTAAGTCATGACGCTGACACGGGACATCCTGGGGAAGGGGGTTCCAGGCAGAGGAAGCAGGTCCTGAAGGAGGCTGCGGGCAGGACTTCTCGTAGCATGTTTCTGACACTGGGAAATCAGCCGCAGCCGCAGAAACCTCACGACTGACAAGGGAGTGATGGCGAAAAACCTCTGAGAGGTACCGAAAGACCATTTTCGTGAAGGCTTTTAAGGCAGAGTACGAGGCTCACATTTATTTTTAAGTGCAGTTGGAAGCACTGCAGGGTTTGGAGCCAAAGAGTGCTAGTTTATAACCCAACGTGTGAGGAGATGGGGGTTAATGATGGCTGGGAGACCACTTAGGAAGCTCTTAAGAGAAGGATGAAAAACGATGGTGGCGTGGGACAAGATGTGACACGCGGAAATGAAGACATTTGGGCAGAGGGGGATTTTAATCTAAAACGAGAACAGACAGGACTTATCAGGACAGCCGATTCATGGATGCGGGAAGAGGAAAAACACGGGGATCAAGTGTGTAGACCCGGGTGCTTTTGCTTCTAACGAGACAGCGCTTTTGCTTCTTCTGAACGAGAGAGCACTCCAGGGGCTGGACGATGGCACAGCAGGGAAACACATGCTGGGAGACAGACCCACATGGGAAGGTTACCGGTTCATGCCCAGGGACCTCCCTGAGTATTCCAGGCACACATGTGCTGGGGATGAACTGTACCATCAAAGACTTTGTTGGCGGGAACCAGCAGTTAGCGTCATGGCTATGTCGCTGGACTCCCATGTAGTCGACCGCGGTTTGCGTCCCGGACCCGGTGGCTTAAAACTCACACCGGGCGCGTGTGCGTGCGTGCCCAAGATCCCGAGAGGAGAATGGAGGAGAAGGGATTGCGGTGTGACCATCCCCCCTGGGGGGTGATTTCTCGCTTTCTGTCTCTCTGCCTCTCTCTGTCTGTCTGGTGAGCACACGCGCCCTATAGTGAAAACCTGTCCCCAAAAAAAAAGACTTTGTCGGGGTGGTCTCTCTCTCCACTTCTCACTCATAAAATCAATACATAAACTTGACAGAAAGGGTAGTTTGAGCTTGCATGGGATATAGAGCCAACCGCTTTATTTTGCAGGTGCTAATTTTGAGTTGTCTTCTAAGCGTCCACGTGGAGATACCAGTGGGGCAGCTGGAGTCAGGATTTCAGAGGAGATGTCAGAGCTGGGGAAAAGAATGTAGGAGTCACCACGGTGTAACTGCTACATAGTTTCATTGCAGGTGCTAATTTTGAGTTGTCTTCTAAGCGTCCACGTGGAGATACCAGTGGGGCAGCTGGAGTCAGGATTTCAGAGGAGATGTCAGAGCTGGGGAAAAGAATGTAGGAGTCACTGCTAATAGTTTCAGACCGTGAGAATAGATAACACTGCCTACAGAGACCAGTCAGTTAGAGGAAAAATGGGGGCCGTGGATAGAGCCCTGAAAGAGTCTGAGAGTTCCCACTTGCACAGAGGAGAGCGGGCCAAGATGACAAACACTAGCTAAGTGTGTGCTGTCATCGGACATATGTGAATGTGTTTACAGAAGAAATCATTTCATGAAAAACAGTATAAACACTGGAGAGTCACAGCTACAGGATTGGAAATGCCTTTTAAATTTTATTTTTAAAGAATTGCTTTATTGAACTTTATTTATTTTAATTTGACCAGAGAGTGACAGAGCAAGAGAGAGAGAAAGAGAAAGTGAAAAAGCGAGATACCAGGTCTAGGCCTTGAACCGTGGTCGGCCATGTGGGAGTCCGGTGCCCTTAAGCACCACACCACCTGCTGGCCCCTTAAATGCTTTTTAAAAAGAAAACTCAAGATTTAATTTAGTAGTAATCAAAATTATATGATGAAAATATATGCAAGTTGGGGCCAAATGTGTGGCTGCAGTAAAGCATGATGCTGTGTAAGGCATTCCTACATGGGAAGGTTCCTGGTTCAAGTCCAGAGACCTCCCTGAACATAGGCCAGGCTCACACCAGCCTTTGGTCTGGGCCTAACTGGAAGTCAGGAGTGAATGAAAGCATCAGGACTCTGGTGAGGGTACTGTCTCCCTCTTGCTCACTCCTGGAAGAAATACATAAACTATAGATAGGGGAACCAGCAGTTAGCGTAATGGCTATGTCGCTGGACTCCCACGTAGTCGACTGCGGTTCGCGTCCCAGACCCGGTGGCTTAAAACTCACACCGGGCGCGTGTGCGTGCGTGCCCAAGATCCCGAGAGGAGACTGGAGGAGAAGGGATTGCGGCGTGACCATCCCCTCTGGGGGGTGATTCTCGCTTTCTGTCTCTATGTCTCTCTCTCTCTGTCTGTCTGGCGAGCTCACGCGCCCTATAGCGAAAAAACCTCTCAAAAAAAAACAAAACTATAGATTGATACAGTTATGTTTTGCATACTTGTTTGTGTATGTGTGTACAAACGTGTGTCAGAGAAAGAAATATCAGCTGTTCTCTGAAGAATAGTCTGTTTGGATATACACACACACACACACACACATAGAGAGAGATTTTTGCTGTAGGGCATGTATGCTCCCCAGAGAGACAGAGATAGACAGACAAATAAAAAGCGAGAAATCACCCCCCAGGGGGATGACCACGCTGCAATTCCCTTCTCCTCCATTCTCCTCTCGGGATGTTGGGCATGCACGCACACATGCCTGGCATGAGTTTTAAGCCTCTGAGTCCAGGTCATGAACCATGGTCGACTATGAACCCAGTGGGAATCCAGGGATGTAACCATTATGTCCTCTGCTGGTCCCTGAAAAATAAAAATCTTTATCCTGCTGGATGAGAAGTTTAATTGTCCTATTGATTGTTGGTTCCAAGAGAGATTGGAATCAAGGAATCCGTTTATTTTCTGGAGTCACCAAACTAGACCAAGGGCAAGATCTCTTTCCAGTGTCACTACTGCAGCCTCTGTGATTTGCAAGTGTTTGGTTCAAACCCAAAGTGGCTACCTGATAAACGATGGTACCTGATTACCTGATTCAATGATGTTTTGATCATTTAGATTTCCCAGGTGACCATCTCAAATGAAAGGCAGATGGCAGCTCGACCAGCTGTCAGACCACACAGAGAGATGGTACCAGGGCCTGCCTGGTGATTACACATTTGTTCAAGTAAAATCAAGGTCATCTGAGCTTCCTACTACAGCGCCGCCTTGCAGCGGGAACACGATGGTTCCAAAACTTGTATTTATTGTGAGTCCATTTGCATAAAAGCAGTGTTCTCTGAGTAGGACTTAAACTAGCAATTTTTTTTGGTGGGGGGAGAGGTTCTTGCTATAGGGTGTGTACTCTTGCCAGAAACACAGGAAGAGACAGAGAGACAGAAACGGAGAAATCACCCCCTAGGGGGGATGGCCACGCCGCAATCCCTTCTCCTCCATTCTCCTCTCGGGATCTTGGGCATGCATGCACACGCGCCTGGCGTGAGGTTAAGCCACTGGATCCGGGCCGTGAACCGTGGTCGACTACGTGGGAGTCCAGCGACATAGCCATTATGCCAACTGCTGGTCCCAGAACTCTTACCGTTTCATGCCAGTATTTATGATGATAATCAGGATGAGAGTTGTCTATGGTGAGAAGTAAGATTTGGTGCAGAAGAAAATTGTGAGGCATGTTTAGAAGTTAGGGAGGTGAAAAAATGACACCCTGTGACCTGTTATGCCAGATATTTGGAATCTATTTCTGAGTCATCTATGATTGGAATGATCTTTTATTTCTCTACGTTCATTAACTGACCTCATCCTTTAAGTCTTATTACCCACCAATTCAAATAGTTCAGAATGTAGTTTTTGCATTAATGTATGTTTCTATTCTTGTGTCCTTTTTCTTCATAAATAGGTGTCATTGGTCCATATGACGTGGTCTATGAGGAGACTTCAAAAAGTTTGTGATGGGGGAACCAGCAGTTAGCGTAACGGCTATGTCGCTGGACTCCCACGTAGTTGACTGTGGTTCGCGTCCCGGACCTGGTGGCTTAAAACTCACACCGGGCGCGTGTGCGTACGTGCCCAAGATCCCAAGAGGAGAATGGAGGAGAGGGATTGCGGTGTGGCCATTCCCCCTGGGGGGTGATTTCTCGCTTTCTGTCTCTCTTTCTCTCTCTGTCTGGCGAGTGCACGTGCCCTATACCAAAAACCTCTCCAAAAAAAAAAAAAGTTTGTGATAAAATAGGATTTAAATTTAGGTATATTTGGGTGCAAAGAATTTTGAAAGTCTTGCATAGCTTTTTAGATCTTATACATTTTCCACAGACTGTTTAAAGGCCCCTTGTATAGATGGCATCTGCTTTGACTGTGTCATCTGCAAAATACAGTCCAGGAACAGCTGGTGGTGTGGTGGTTAAGGCAGCCAGGTCCCACATGGCCAACTGCATGTCTGAATTCCAGACCCGTACCCTTGAAGACACACCAGGCATTGTGCATCCAAGCCCCTAAACCTCAACATAGAATGGAGGAGAAGGGATTGTGGTGTGTCTATCCCCGTGGGGGGATGCTTTCTCCGCTACCCTCCCTCTCTCCGTCCC
>NW_006159697.1:2433657-2465429 GCF_000334495.1 Tupaia belangeri chinensis
GAGGCTCTCAGGGAGAGAGAATGTAAGCAGTCCCAACAGAAGACACTTCTGCCTACTCGTTGGGTGTTTCTACCTGCTGACCACGAAGAAGTGGTCTGAGATGCCGCTCCCACGTGAAGACAGAGCACCGCCTGGAAACAGAAAGAAGAGATGAAGACAGAGTCCATCAGAAAATTCAGAACAATTTGGCGTGTCTGGGTGCATTAAATAGTTTGAGCTGGACGCGTCATGTTAGCTAAGCCGAAGAGAGAGTCCTTGGTCCAGGCTTGTCTCTCGCTAAGAGAAAGCAGACAGATTTACAAGGGGCTTTTAAAAGTTCCATAAAAAAATACATTTTATTTAAAAAATTACGTGTGGATTCCAAAAATTAGTTTGTCCCAGGGCTGTGCTGCAGTAGAGTGGCAACCCAATGATTGCTCTGTGGGGCTGACCCACGTGGGAAGGTTCTGGGTTCGTGTCTGCAAACCACCCTGAACACACTGGGTACACAGGTGCCTATGAGCTATGACTGGGTGAAGCTGGGCATGGATTGTGGCATGGGACTGGCTGAAGCTGGGGATGGATTGTGGCATGGAGATTCTGTTCAGGGTGCCTGTCTCTATCTCTGTCCTTCGTAGAAGAAAGAAGTGATTTTTTTTCTTCTTATTTTTTTAAAGAATCTTTTTGCCTTGGAGTATGTGCATTCATCAGAAAGAGAGAGAGAGAGAGAGAGAGAGAGCAGTAAGAGGAAAGTGAGAAATCACCCATCAAGGCGATGGCCATGCTGCAATCCCTTGTCCTCCATTCTCCTCCCAGGATCTTGGCTACACACAAAACCAGGCTCAGCATGAGTTTCAAGCTACTGGGTCTGGGACTGGAACTGCAGTTGGTCACAGGGGAGTCCAGCAGTGTAACCATTGTACCATCTGCTGGCTCCGAAAGAGCTAATCCTAAAAAATGGTGTTTTCTTTTCTTTTTTTATGAAAATAAAGCCCTACTTAAATTTCATTTTTTCATGAACTTTTGGACTGAAAAAAAGGTTTTTTCCTTGTATTCCTACGGATGAGTCTCTGCAGTTTCCTGAATCCCTGGCATTACTCAAACTAAGATTCAAGGACTACCCTATTGTGTGGGATTCTCCGAGCGACTGTCCCTAATTTTGTTTGCAAAATTATAAAAGCATTAGTAAAGTAAGTATGTCTAATACACTGTCCAGAGAACACATGGGTATAATATTAAAATGCCTCTCAACACATCCTTGAAGGTGTGGAGAGTACAAGGGTGTCTTCAAAACATTTGTAGAAGATGCGTACTATGAAAAAAAAAAGTTTGGATTTCAGAGTATTTCTTTGTAACAAAATAAAGCCATACTTTAATTCCGTCTTCCTAGGAAGCTTTCTGAAGCCCCTTTGTATGTATGTGTAATGACTTGGTAAATTTTCTGGATTCCAAAAGGAATGCACACATTTTTTTTTCTTTTCCCTCTAGCTTCAACAATTTAAATCGAAGTTCTTTGCCTGTTTCAGAGTCTCTGGGTATTTTTTTTTCTCTCCAAGAACAGAATATCCTTTGCAACAACAGACCTTGAACTTGCTGTTTTCAGAGTTTTCTCTACCGGGTATTTCAGGGAGTTGTTTTCTGGGGAGGAGGGAGGATGAGAGAGTAGATTTGGAGCTTCTCTTTCTGTTTCTGTATTTCCTTCGGAGCGCTCGCTAGGAAGGAGGTAGGTGACTGACTCGGTGCTGACAACCGCGCGTGATTGCGGGAGAGTTTCCGTGCCTTCCTGCCAGCCTGCCCTTCCGTATTCCATCCGAAGTTCTGTCAGTGCCAGGCTGTTAATGATATTCGCCCGGAAAACTTCCCCTGTCTCTGAACGCAGAGCATAATTAGGACATTCTCATCATGATCATCGGAAAGAGTTCCTGGTACCATCAGCAGCTCCGTGATAGATTCTTGCCCTTTTATGATACATTGGAAAAAATCAAAATGGAAATGATTCCTACCTCATGCTCCATTTCTGCATGGCCACTGGAGCCTCCATGGCATTAACTTCAAGAACAATGATAGAAATGTCCTTATGCAAAGCACATCTTACTCTCCGTAATAGACCAAACTCCATAAACGTCAGCAAACTGCCTTCTGGGACGAACCAATAAAAAAAAAAAAAAAGCTAAATTGCTACAAATCTATGCCCCCAAACTAGGCAATAGAAAATCATTTTACAATAGCTGAGTGCACAGAATATCGTAGTACAAAATGTGGACCTGGCTTCACAAAATGAAAATACAATGTGGAACTTGAATCCCTGTAGGAAGTAGGATGATAAACCGCTCTATAATGGGTCTGAGAAAAAAAAAATATGGGGAGAAACTACCACTTAGAATTCAGAATTTCAGTCATTCTTCTGAAATGGTTTAAGAAACACAACCTTTCTTCTTCTTTTTTTTTTTTAATTGCCAAAGTGTATGCCCTCACCAGAGAGAGGCTTAAAGAAAGGGAGAGAGACATGGAGAGGGATCATGTCCATTTGATCACGTCTCAATCACTTTTCCTCCACGTCTCCATCCTGTTGAGATTTTGGGCTCACACACGCATGCACCAGATGTGTTTCTGAAGCCATCAGGGCCAGGATTTCAACAGTTGTCAGCCATGTGGGATCCAGCTTCCTTAACCCCTAACCTATGAGGCCAGCTGCAGACAATCTTGGTACTATAGAAAGAAAAGGTAGAGACCAGAGTTATAAAATGGCCCATTTATATATGGAAGGCAGAGTAAACTGTGTTCAAATACTTTTTTTTTGTGTGCCAATAGAATTGTGGCATAAGAAACTTCAGTTTCATTTACTCTTTTAAAAAAATGTGATTTTTACATTATAACCAGGGAAGTAGGACCAACAGATGGTTTAATGGTTATGTCGCTGGACTCCCATGTAGTCAACTGTGGTTTGAGTCCTGGTTTCAGAGGCTTAAAACTCATGGTGGGCATGTGTGCATGCGTGCCCAAGATCCTGAGAGAAGAATGGAGGAGAAGGAATTGTGGCGTGGCCATCCCCCCCGGGAGGGGAGTGATTTCTCGCTTTCTGTCTCTCTGTCTCTTTGGTGAGCGCATGTGCCCTATGGCAAAGATCTCTCTAAAAGAAAAAGAAATGAACAGGGAGCCATCTTAACCACATGGTATGTCGAAATCACAAGCAGGCTAACTTCTCCCTTTAAGTTAAGACACTGTGCTTCATGCTGTTCCATAGTGATGTTTCAGATTAAGGGCCTTAGTGAACCACTCTTCACGGGGGTGGGGTGGGGATGATGACCATTCAGGCTGACTTCGTTAGCCCCGACATTGGCCATAACTTTGGATTGGATTGGACAAAGTGCTCAGTTATTTTTATCTTATTTTATACATTTTTTTTAAAAAAATGTTTTTTCTTTTATGAGAAAAGAAGAAACAAGAGAGAGAGAGAGACAGAGAGAGAATCACCTCAGTAGGGTGTTCACAGCATGTTCCACTCCCAACCTCAGCCTGTCTAAATCGTGGGCAGACACGTTCACATAGCTGTGTGTGGAGGGAGGCCCAGGAATGCGCCCCACACAGGTCGAGGAGGCCCAGGAAGGCCCCACACAGGTCGAGGGGGTATCCATCATCAGGTGCCATCGTGTTCGCTCTGTGCCACCGGCTGACCCTTCCCTCGGTGATCTGCTCACACCCTGCATGTCATCCAACAGTGAGCCATAGTCTGTGACTTACAAATGTGTGTTCCAATGGCTTCTGACCATGTCTTTTTGTGACACTCTCATGTGAATGGTAGTGACTATCCTCTCTGTCTTTCTGCTTCTCTCGCTCTCTCTTTTTTTTTTTTTTTGAGAGAAAGGTTTTTGCTGTAGAGCACTTGTGCTCTCTAGAGAGACAGAGACAGAGAGACAGCAAGCAAGGAATCCCCCCACCCCCCACCACAGAGAGGATGGCCATGCTGCAGTCCCTTCTCCTCCATTCTCCTCTTGGGATTTTGGGCACACAGGCACATGTGTCTGGTGTGAGTTTTAAGCCACTGGGTCCAGGACTCCAACTGTGGTTGACTACATGGGAGTCCATAAACATTAGGCCACCTGCTGGTCCCTTCTTGCTTCTGTTATAATACCCCCTTCACACCCAGTCCAAGTTGCCTTCCACTCAGCAGCCAGAATGCTCCTTGAAGCTATCCAGCTGCAGGTCATTTTATTGGACCACTAGAAACCTCACAATGGCTCTCCATCCTCGTTGAATACAATCCATCATTTCCCCACGGCCCTTCCCTACCTGACAGGACCCCTGTGCCTCTCTGAGTTGATGTCCCACAACTCACTCTTCTCCCATTCTGCTCAGAGGTCTTGAGCACACCAGGCCTCTCAGGAACTTCACACAGTCCTGATCACAGCTCCCTGACTCTTCCAGACCCACTTGTGGAAACACACAACTCTCCACACTTCTTTTTCACGGTTGCTTTCTTCTCACCCTTCACCTCTCAGTTCCACGGTCACGTTCACCAGCTGAAATTGCCGGACCTGCCTCCAGGTTATCTTCTAGCCCACTAAAGTGGTGTGTACTTAGCCCACGTGTGTGTGTGTGCAAATGTGTGTGTGTGTGAGTGTGTAGGAAGGGGAATTCCCAGCTGATGGGAGGACAGCCGAAGAGAGACATCCCTGCTCACTATGAAAGTATTTCTCTGTTTCAGGTGGGAGTCCACAAGATATTGGGTTGTCAGATTCTCCGGTTTTCTATGTGAAAATGCATCACGACATTTCCAACAACCCAATACATTTATTACGGATTCGAGTTGTCTCACAAATGAACAATGAGCTTCCCTGAAGGAAATATGGACTTTGGCTGTTTATTTCATTATTCATTTCATGTTCCTCATTCATTCATGAGCAAACCTCTTAGAATCCTTTCGACATGGGACCAGCAGTTAGCGCAATGGCTATGTCGCTGGACTCCCATGGAGTCGACCACGGTTCAAGTCCCGGACCCAGCAGCTTAAACTCACACTGGGCGCTTGTGCGTACATGCCCAAGATCCCAAGAGGAGAATGGAGGAGAAGGGATTGCGGCATGGCCATCTCCCCTGGGGGGTGATTTCTCGCTTTCTATCTCTCTGTCTCTCTCTGTCTTTATGGCAAGTGCATGCACCCTATAGCAAAACAAACAAACAAACAAACAAACCTCTCCAAAGAAAGAAAAAAAATGATCCTTTTGACATGATATCAATAGCGGTAATAATGGTGGACATCTACAAGGGGGTCTTTGAAAAGAACACGGAATAGGGATATGATGGGGAAAAAAAAACTATGTATGGATTTCAAAAATCTTGTGCACCAAATGAACTCACACTTTAATTCTATTTTGCTATAGATATTTTGTAGTCCCCTCATAGGGCATGCTGGCTTTTGCCAAGTACTCTTCTAGAAAGGGTCAATTAACAGGTGTTCATTGACTTCATTCTTATAGCACCCAATGGCTTGGCTATTTTTTTCCTACTATTAGTCTTTCAAAGAACAGAACATTGAATTTCCAGCGTTAGACACCTGCTTCTCAGGCATATGAGGAGATGTGCCCTACAGGACTGATTTAACCAGAGACACACTGGGATACACCTTTTTTCTTCTGATTGTTCTAGGAGGACAAAAGGTGCTTGCTATGGAGTTAAAGGACCTCCCTGGCCCTTGGCGTGATTGACGTAGAGGATGAATCTGTCCCTTTATTAGGCAATATCTCAGTCTCTCTGGTGCTCACCTTTCTCACTGAAAATTAGGTTAATGCCTGCTTTACATAATAGGAGTGGATTTCTGTAAGTGTATGGATGTGAAAAGACAGTTTCAACTGTTAAGCACTATATTAACAGGAGATGGGTAAGGTCCTTCGTCAGTGGACTATTGCCTGAGCTCTTTAGGTATTTCAGGATAACTCAGTGGTATGGACTGGTAGATGAGTATCCCAATTGAAGAGTACCTCAACCTCAGGCCATCACGGTGACTTTTCATTGGGAAGCTATTTTAGATGGTCATGAATGGCACTACATTTTATAGGACAAGTTGTTCCGGAATTCTTTGGCTCTCATCTCTGAAGATATAGTCATGGGACTTTGCATAATAGAACCTTTGACTCCACTCCAGTCCCTTTCTAGATCCTGATAATATGTTCTGTATCCTTCCTCTGCATATCTTAGTTAGTACTTAGAAAATACCCCTTTTAACCGCTTAAAGAAACCTCCTCTTAGAATCCCTTCAAGCACTTCCACTTCACTGTAAGCCTCCTTGACTTCTTGGCTTCTTTTCAGTCTGCGTGACCCATCACGCCTCCTGTATAATTTCTAACTTCCATTGCCTGGGTGCATCCTTTGCAGAATCGTCTTTCATCTTTCTGTATACTCCACTTCCACTGGATGGTCCTTTCTGTACTTCAGTCCCGAGGGACCTCCTCGAAGACCTCACCCTAGGGAGCACAATTACTCATCTGTACATGTGCCTTTTTTTCTTTCTTTCTTTTTGGACAGGTTTTTGCTATAGGATGCATGTGCTAACCAAAAAGAACCAGAGAGACAGAAAGCGAGAAATCACTCCCCAGGGGGGATGGCCACGCTGCCATCCCTTCTCCTCCATACTCCTCTTGGGATCTTGGGCACGCACGCACATGCGCCCAGCGTGAGTTTAATCCACCAGGTCCAGGACTTGAACCGCAGTCGACTACATGGGAGTCCAGCGACATAGCCATTACGCCAACTGCTGGTCCTGCATGTGCTTCTTTCTGATGAGCTAATTAATACCAACGATGCACTGTCATTGTGGATGCTCTTAGGCAAGACTGTGCATCACTGCTCCCTCTCTGACCCCTATTCATCGTGGTGTTGCCCAATTGCCTGCCTGCATCTCTGATGTTCTTATGGAAGTCTTAGTGTCAGGGCCACCAGGTGGCACACTGGTGAAGGTGCTGGACTCCCACATGACCAACCACAGTTCGAGTCCTGGACCTGGCTGCTCACTTTCTCACTTTCCTTTTCTCTCTCTCTCTCTGGTCAAATTAAATACTAATTAATGATAATAACAAATAAAATAAAATAAGTAATTCTTTGAAAAAGGAAGTTCATGTGTCTTGGGCCCCCTTCTGTCCAACATATAGGCATATATTTTTTTTTTTCTGGTGATTTTTGGTTGAATTCATTTATCAATTCTGAGTGGACTATACTGTCAGGTAGTCAAAGCCAAGCTATTTACATGAAGGTTTTATAACATTTGTATTTTGACCAAACCCATTCTTTCTTATGTTAAAGAAGTGGTTAACTTACAAGCAAGAGCATGAGAGAGAGAGAGAAGTAAGTGGGAGGCTGGGAAGGTTTCGTTAGCTTCAAGTCGTGTCACTTGATGCTCGGCTTGATGTTGTCTATGTGGGTAGAAGGTTCTTGTCTAGCAGATGACCCAAGGGTCCTAGGGAATACGTCCTCTACCAGCGACTTTCTCCGGTGTAGTCATCTTTTGAAGGTACTATCCCATTTTATTTGTGCTTTTAAATAGCTTCAGGAGAACATGATAAACAACATTCTCTCACTTTCTTTTCTGCATTTCATGCCATAAACGATCCACTTTTGTATCCATTCGTTCTATACACCCAACATCCAGCCTCTTATTTATCCACCCATCCACCCTTCCAGCCCCCCACATTGTCTATTCACTCACCCTCATTTATTTATTCAATAAGTATTAATCGAGCACCTTTTTTTTTTCTGAGAGAGATTTTTGGTATAGGGCACATGGACTTGCCAGAGAGACAGAGAGGGACAGAGAGACAGAAAGCGCGAAATCCCCTTCCAGGGGGATGTGTCCAAGCCTCAATCCCTTCTCCCTCACACATGCACCTGGTGTGAGCTTTAAGCCACCGGTCTGAGACTTGAACCATGGTCAACTACATGGGAGTCCAACAACGTAACCATGACACCATCTGCTGGTTCCTTTCTTTTTCTTTTTTCTGAGTACCCTTTTTAAAGAATTTATTTAATTTATTATATTTTATCATGTTTTAGATCTACTGTAGGGCACATGCACTCACCAGAGAGAGACAGGGTGGAGAAAGCAAGCGGCCAGTTCCAGGACTTGAACTGCAGTCAGCCATGTGGGAGTCCAGCACCTTAACCACCATACCACCTGCTGGCCCCTATCAAGTACCTTGTTGATAACAGATAACGGTGCTGTGTTCCAGAAGCAGGCTGAGCACTTGTCTTCCTGCCAATTACTGTTTAGCAGGAGAGAAAGACATGGAACCCGGAGGTTAAAACCAGCTCAGGGAACCTGATGAACACTTGCTAACTTCCACTCCCGTGGTCACCTCCTACACACATGGAGGTCAAGCTTTCCATATCAGCCCATTGCTCTTTCGTTCATATGGGTCCCCCTCACTGAGAACTATCCCAAGGAAAGCTAAGAACGGGCACAGGGAAGGGAATGCCAATCACTCGTATATTGGGTATGCCTCTCCACTGGCAGTAGAGCCTGGCAGCGTGCTGTCCTTGCTGACGAGACTTCAAAGGCATCATCCAGTCTTCATTTTCACCCCAAATCATGCTTTTTCGTTTTTTGGTTTGTTTTTTTGTTGTTGCTGTTTGTGTGTGTGTGTGTGTGTGTGTGTGTGTTTGTTTTTTTTTTTTTTTTGAGAGGTTTTTGCTATAGGGTGTGTGTGTCAGAGAGAGACAGAGAGACCGAAAGCAAGAAATCACCTCCCAGGGGGGATGGTCACACCGCAGTCCCTTCTCCTCCATTCTCCTCTCGGGATCTTGGGCACGCACGCACACATACTCATCTGGCATGAGTTTAAGCCCCAGGGTCTGGGACTTGAACTATGGTTGACTACATGGGAGTCCAACTGCTGGTCCCACCCTAAACTATTTTCTAAGCTGCGTTTTTATCCCCAGTCCTGCCCCAGCTCGGGCTCCCTCTAAGTTAGTATCCCAATGTTTGGAAATCTTGGGGCTTGAGTCCGTAGCAGCGTTCCCCGTGTAACTCTGCAGACAGCGATCTACTGGGTGTTCCCACGACCACCCCAACCTTCACACCAAAAACATCAATGGGAGGTTCTTGTATTTTTGGGCAAACCCCCTCCTGCCCCTTGAGCAAAACCACATCACCTTTACCCACTCAGTCCCTACCATCGGGGCCCACCCTCAGCTCTGTCTGCGTATCTGTCCTTCTCTCCCAAGTGACTTTAGAATCCCTCGCCTACTTTCCATGTAAATTTTTGTCCGTCCAAAGCTGCTTCCTCATTTGAAATGCAATGAATCAGTAATAAAAAGCAATTTCATTAATCCACCCGCTGCATCCCTCCGGAGGGAAGGCAGGTAACAACGATCGTGTCGGGACGGGCATGTTATTGCCCTCTTCTGCTCTGAGGTGCCATTCGCTGATTTGATTTACGATGAGCCCCGGCTTGTCCAAACAGATAAATACTTAATAGGAATTAATTCTCTTGTTTGTACAATACTGTTTTATTAAGTTTTATTGGGTTTTAAACATTGTACAGTTAACCAAAGGAGTCGTTGGCTTTCCCTAGTGAACGTTTGCTAGATCGAAAGTGATTTAAAGTTTAAAATAATGAAAAACTTAAATTGTTTGACTGCTACGTGATAACTTTATTGATTTAAATGGCTTCTTTGGGGGGCTCACTTTCCCTCTCTCTCTGTCTCTCTGGTCAAATTAAAAATAACAATAATAATAATAATAATAATGATAACAATAATAAATGAAGTTAAATGAAAAAATATAATAAACTGTGGAGAGCAGCTAATCTGAAAACATGTGATTAAAACATATGGCCTGTAGACACATGCAGGTAGGTGCCTCCATAAGCTACTCTAGCAGGGCAATGGAAGCATCAGCATAGGAAAGCAGGACCTGCCTGTTGTCAATGGCTGTCTTCCTGTTGTTGATACTCAATACCTCCATACTGCCCAGTATCAGGCTAAAGGAAGTCACATGCGTTTATCAGATTCTCCCCCAAAAGGATCAGAGAAATTATGTGGTGCCTCTCATTTTCACATCGTCAGACAATTTACATCAAAAGCAACTGGCTTTGCATTCCTCCCTTATTCTCTTTGCAGTCCCCTTCCTTCTTCCCCATTCCTTTTGCATCCCCTTTTCCCCTTCCCCCATGTTCTGCCCTTTCAAAGAATGAGCCTGAGGCTGGTTCTGGTTGCAACTTCTCCATCAGAGAAGCTGTGCCCAGCCGATCCTCGCTTTTCTATGTTTGTGTGTCTTTGTGTGCTTTTTTATTGCGTCTATTTCTAATCCACAGCCTTCCCCACTCAGAGAAACATGTCCCTCCTGGCTGGTCCCGGCAATAAATAAATAAAATGCATGGCAACTTTTGGATAATGAGCACATCAGTGATCTTGTTTATGAAAACACTGCAGCCAGGGGCATCATTCCATGACATCGTTGGTCATTTGTTGATCTTTGTTTGTAAAGCATGTGTTTAAATCCATGAGACTAACAGTTAGTGTAATGGCTATGTCGTTGGACTCCCATATAGTCAACTGCAGTTCGCGTCCCGGACCCGGTGGCTTAAAACACGCCGGGCGCGTGTGTGCATGCCCAAGATCCTGAGAGGAGAATGGAGAAGAAGGGATTGAGGCGTGGCCATTTCCCCTGGGGGGTGATTTCTCGCTTTCTGTCTCTCTGTCTCTGTCTGTCTGGCGAGCACACACGCCCTATGGCAAAAAACTCTCAAAAATAAATAAATAAATAAATCCTTTGCCAGGGCTGCCTCGTGGTACAGTGGTAATACGTTGCTCTAGAGGAGTCCAATCCCAAATGGCAACCGTGATCTGGCTCCCCAGCCCAGTCAGGCTGAAACATGCCAGGATCATGTGTGAGGGGCTAGAGGATGGGGGGAAGGAGGTTGCTGCGTGAGCAGACCCTGCAGTGGGTGTCTCTCTCTCCCTGTCTTTTTCTCTCTCTTTCTCTCATGCATAAATGCTCTATTATACATAAAGTTAAAAAAAAAAAAAAAAGGAAATCCTTTGGCATTTTTCAAGTTTTTTAAAATTTATTTCTCCCATGAGCGGGAGAAACAGAGACAGAGAGACAGAGAGAGAGAACACCCCCTACAGAGTCGTCATGCTGTGACCCAAACGCAACCTCTTCCACCCCCAGGTCATGAGCATGCATGTGCCTGGTGCACTAGGGAGATCTCTGTATGTGCACTAGGGAGATCTCTGTACGTGAACCCAGGACCGCCCCATGGGCGTCAGTCTCACGGAGCATGCTGTTGTACTGCTACCGCCCAGGCCAGCCCCCTCCCCTCCCCTGCTATTTTCAGTGGGCTTTCTTGATCTCTTATTATCGACTTATTGACGTTGTTGATCTAGATTGGATTCCATTCCTTTGTCAGTTTTCGTCCTGCTAATCTTCTCTCCCAGCCTGTGTCTGAGGTTTTATTTTATGTGTTGGTGTATTCCAAAGGGTAGTTTTTCACACTGAT
This sequence comes from Tupaia belangeri chinensis, assembly GCF_000334495.1. Classification (NCBI taxonomy): domain Eukaryota; kingdom Metazoa; phylum Chordata; class Mammalia; order Scandentia; family Tupaiidae; genus Tupaia; species Tupaia belangeri. The sequence goes on from NW_006159697.1 coordinate 2,445,129, forward strand.
GAAGTCCACTTTATTTTCTCTTTTAATTTATAGCTTTGTGTCTTATCCCCACCGTTGCAAACATTTTTTTTTTTTCCTCCTGCAGTTCCTTCCAGAAGTGTTACTGCTTCTGTATACAGTTCTGTGATTCATGGTGAACTAACAGACTTGTACACGGTGAGGAAGGGTTGGCGTTCTTAACACGTACACGGGAAACGAATATGTCCTTTAGCAATACTACCGAGAGGGCTGGCCCTGTAGTGCAGTGGTGAAGCGCTGTGTAGAGGGAGCCAGATCCCACGTGACTGAGGACAGTTCGAATCCTGATCCCGGCAGCAGGGTGTGCGTGCAATCTTTCTTAGCATCCTGAGGGGGCAGAGGAATGAGGAAAGAAGATTAAGGCATGATCAGATCCTCTTGCAGGATGCTTTCTCTCATGTCTTGCTTTCTCCCATGTCTTCCTTTTACATGCACATGTACCCTTTAGCTTAAAAAAAAAAAAATACTATAAGGAGTAGCTCTAGGTTGCTCGTCCCAGCCGGTGTCTTTCTTTCTCTCTCTCCCTCTCTCTCTCTCTCTCTCTCTCTCTCTCTCTCTCTCTCTCTCTCTCGTCAAATTAAAAACAAACAACAAACAAAAAAAAAACTAACAATAACAAATGGAAATAAATAAATAATTCTTCCAAAAAAATACATGTATGTATGTAACACATGTCAAATGTTTTAGTTCACCCTTTCAAGGAGCAGTTCAAATGCTTATGTAAGTTTTTTCTTCTTTGGAAGAGTTCTTTTCTATAACAATAGCTTATTGCGTATGTCAAGATGGCTAGAAGAAAAGACATTTTTAAGGGGTTCATTCATCTTTTCTGCAAGAGAGAGAGGTTATGGAAGGGCACCCCAAACAGGGCCCTCACGCATGATTCACCCCCAGATACAGTGGCCTGAATCGTGGGCACACGCCCAGCTCACTCAGAGCAGTCCCGGGATGCAAACCCAGGACCTTTCGATGTGCGTATAGTTGTGTAATTGCCGCACCACCACCTGGCCCATAGGAGAAGGGATTTTTAATGCTCTCGGCACAATAATGACAAATGTTTGAAGTGATCAATCTGCACATTATCTTAATATGATCATAACACATTCTATTCATGCACTGCAGAGCTGTACGCATGTATTACATGTATAATTATATACATATATGTACAATAAAAACACACTAAATTAACATAGTAAATAAACGTACATACATATGTATAATTATCTGAATTTAAAATATTTTAATAAGGCGGTGTGGTGGTGAAGACACAGGACACCCACATGGCTGATCATAATTTGAGTCCCAGACCCAGAGGCTTGGAAAATCACATCAGGTGCGTGTCCATGTGTCCTAAAATCCCAAGAGGAAAATGGAGAAAGGATTGCAACGTGGCCATCTCTGCTAGGGGATGATTTCTCCCTTTCCCTCTCTCTGTCTCTCTATCTCTCTCTCTCTCCCCATCTCTGGTGAGTACATGCACCCCATGGGGAAAAAAACCCCTGAAAAACAAAACAAACAAACAAACAAAAAACCCACCTCTGGGAGGGCCTCTTTCTTTCGCTCAACATCCAGTCCACCTGCAGATCATTTTCAAGCAATGTCGGCGGATGAAACACAATCACTGCTCACCATCCCCACAACCTGTCTCCCACCAGGACTGCTGGGTCCAAGCGCTTCTCATTCTTTTTAGTGGTTACCCTCTGAAATCACTGGGCACGCCGAATACCAAATGGTTTCTCCGTGGGGATACAGGGTTCAGTTCCCATGAGAACCCCTCATTACCTTTCCAACCGACAGGTTCCTGGCCTTGTTGCGTGTGTGTTCGTACGTAGACCCCTTACGGAGCATGAACTTGATTCGCCAACATGGAACTCACAGCCGACCGCACTTACATCTCAGAGAAGCTAACCTAGCACAGCTGTTCTCTCCAAAAGGATCAGTGCACCCTTCCTGAGCTGAGGAACACTACCTAGCACTTCAGCGCTATGTGCACTGGAGGGGTGTCTTCAGCGGCAAAGTCTCCAGCGAAATCGCAGCGATGTGAATGGCAGGGCCGTAGGCGGGCTGTGCCGGGACACGTTCAAGTGTGAGAACTGAGCTAGGGTTGCATCACCTCGGCAAACCGCCCCTGGGAACCTACAAGCGATTTCCTCGCTCTGCACGTGTCCGCAGATGACCACAAAAGCACAGAAGGATTGGTGTGGAGGTCACAAACACACAGACTCCTGGACTTACAGTGTCCTCCTGCTGCCGGCGATGGCCAGGCAGAGACCGAAACATCCTACATAAACTGTGCTGAACAGGTGTGGTTTTCAGCACGGTCGCACACTTGAAAAATCCAACCTTCGTACCTCAGGGGCCATCTGTAAACTGCGGTACGTGGATGGATTGTAAATACAAAATCCATTAATAAGGAAGGTAGACTGCCAGCAGCTGGCATGCTGGTTAAGGGTACTGGATTCCCACGTGGCTGACTGCAGTTCGAATCCCAGACCTGGCAGCTTGCTTTCTCGCTTTCCCTTTCTCTCTCCCTCTGGTCACATTTAAAAACTAAGAAGAAGAAATAGAATTAAATAAAATTTTTTTGAGAGTTTTTTGCTATAGAGCACATGCACTTGCCAGAAAGACAGAGAGAGACAGAGAGACAGAAAGTGAGAAATCACTCCCCAGGGGTGATTGATGGCTATGCCACAATTCCTTCTCCTCCATTCTCCTCTCAGGATCTTTGGCACACGTGCACACATGCTTGGCGTGAGTTTAACCACTGGATCCAGGACTCGAACCATGGTCAACTACATGGGAGTCCAGCGACATAGCCATTTACGCTAACTGCTGCTCTCTTAAATAATTTTTTTTTAAGATAGACTGTAGTATCCCAACTGGAATCCCTGTTGCTATTCTGACCCAGGATCCACTCAGCAGAGTCATTTGTTTTGTTTTGTTTTGTTTTTTTGGAGAGGTTTTGGCTATAGGGCGTGTGCACTCGCCAGACAGACAAAGAGAGACAGAGAGACAGAAAGCGAGAAATCACCCCCCAGGGAGTATGGCCACGCCGCAATCCCTTCTCCTCCATTTCCCTCTTGGATCTTGGGCATGCATGCACACGTGCCCGTCATGAGTTTAAACCACCGAATCTGGGACTCAAACCATGGTCGACTACATGGGAGTCCAGCGACATAGCCATGACACTAACTGCTGGTCCCAGCAGAGTCATTTGTATGCAGTCCACATTAATGGCAAGGAGGCTCTTGTATTTGCTACCAATAGCTTCTCATTGCAATCAGAATGGTACGATTCAGGCGCCTGGCCAGTGGAAGCCACACGGCCAACCATGGTTCGGACTGCCGGTCGAAGCGGAACCTAGGTACACGTGTGGGCATCTTCGGTCCTGACGAGCCGAAGGGCTGCAGGAAGGGGGTCACACTGTGCCAAGGCCCTGTTAAGGATCTCTCCCTCTCGCTCTCTTTCTCTTTTTGTGAATAAAATAAATAAGCCTAAAAAATTCAGACGCCTATCCATGGCCTCACTTGAGCCCACTTGTGATTGGCTGCTTTTCTCAAGAGCCATTCCTTTTATTGCATTGTCTTTGTTGGTTCTATTCCTACTCTGTGCTTCTCAGAGCCTGCTGCAGTGTCTTGGTCTTCCCCTAGTGCTCTTTCGTCATTCTTCCCCTCATTTTTTTTTTTTTGAGAGGTTTTTGCTATGGGATGTGTGCACTCACCAGACAGACAGAGAGAGACAGAACAGAAAGCGTATGGGATGTGTGCACTCACCAGACAGACAGAGAGAGACAGAGAAAGACAGAAAGCGAGAAGTCACTCCCCAGGGGGGATGGCCACACTGCAATCCCTTCTCCTCCATTCTCCTCTTGGGATCTTGAGCACACACGCACACGCGGCCAACGTGAGTTTAAGCCACCGGGTCCGGGACTCAAACTGAGGTCGACTACGTGGGAGTCCAATGACATAGCCATTATGCTAACTGCTGGTCTCATTCTTCCCTCATATTTTTGCCAAGGAACGTTCATCAGAAGCTCTCAGCTTAAATGTCACTTTATCCAAGAAGAATTGTGATTTCTATCATCAGAGGGGAAATAAAATTCTCCCTCAATGCCCTATCAGCTCTTGATTGGGAGGGACCTCTGTAACGGAAAACAAGTTCATTAATCCAGGCCAGGGACATCATGTCGGAGAAGCTCCACACGCAGTAACTCAGAGCATAGGCTTAGAATAGGCTTATAGAGCATTGACCACAAGGGCCAGCAGGTGACGTGGTGCATAAGGGTGCTGGGCTCCCACATGGTCGACCACGGTTTGAGTCCCAGACCTGGTGGCTTGCTTTTTCCCTCTCTCTCTGTCTTTCTCTCTGTCTTTCTCTCTCTTGCTCTGTCCCTCTGTCCCTCTCTGGTCAAATTAAAATAAGTAAATAAATTAAATTAAATTAAATGATTCTTTAAAAAATTCATTAAAAAAAGAATATGGTCCCCAAAAGACAGCAAATTTGTGGAGAAGTCACAGGTCAAAGTGGGCACAGGCAGGTAAGTACGTGGGAAAACAATGAAGTCAAGTGTGTGGATTCCTCAGTGCTGTCTGTAATAAGAGTCTAGAGTTGTTTCCATGAAAGCAAAATGGGGACCAGCAGTTGGCGTAATGGCTATGTCGCTGGACTCCCATGTAGTCAACCACAGTTCGAGTCCTGGACCCGGTGGCTTAAACTCACGCCGGGCACATGTGGGTGCATGCCCAAGATCCTGAGAGGAGAACGGAGGAGAAGGGATTGCAGCGTGGCCATCTCCCCTGGGGGGTGATTTCTTGCTTTCTGTCTCTCTGTCTGTCTGGCGCATGCACCCTGTAGCAAAAACCTCTCCAAAAAAAAAAGTTGAGCAAAATGTATACTCTCCTCTAGGCAGAAAAGAGGGAGGCCGGGGGGGAGACTGTGTCCGCTGTTGGCTGCTTCTACATTGCCTTTAGCTCCAAAGTCATTTCTCTGTCCGAGAGGCATATTCCAGGGAGACCTATTCTGACTCCCTTAGCTACCGAAAGCCTGATGTCTCCGTGCTCTGTCATCTTGAGGTCAAGAGGTCATCTCTTCCTTTGCCCTGGAAGGGCTGTGTGTGTTTGCCTGGCTCTTGGTTATGAACACCCTCGGGGACAGAAGACCCCTGACAGTGGAGTCTGTGTCATATTTTTATCCCTGCTGCACTTCAGGGGTGAAGAGCAAGGTTGGGGCACACAGAATACGCTCCGCAGGCATGCGCTGAAATGAATCGTTTTGCAAAGCACGCCTGGGTGCTGTTTTACGGGACTAATTTATGTATTTGTTCCCATTCCCTCCATTATCCTGTAAGCTCCTGGACAGCAGAAACGACTGAAACTCTGGATTCCCACGAAGAGATTTTTACCCAATCGTCTTTCCTTGCTGTATAATGTGGGGTTTGCAGGATCTGAGTAGCAATTGAATAGTACATATTTGAATAGCTTCTATACATTAGAAGCTAAAAATGCATTTACAGAATAAACAGCTTCAGCCTCTGGAAGGTACGTGTTCCGGCTGTTTTGCTTCATAACAAATCATGCCGATACTTAGTGGCTGAAATCAACAGGTATCCATTTTTTTACCCCCTACATATCTGCAGTTGGGCGGGTTTGGGGGCACAGAGCTTGTCTCCTCTCCGTGTGACAGCTGGCTCGCTGGAAGGCAAGCTGGGGGCCGGGTCATTAGAAGTCTGATTCAGTTCCATGTCTGGGGATTATGCTGTCACAGCCTGGAACCTCAGCTGGGGCCGTTAGCCACGGCACTGAGGTGTGAGCTCTGGGGGTACCTGCTTGTCTTCCCAGAGCATGGCGCTCCGAGGTGAGACACCGGACGCCCCAGGAGAAGCTGTATTGCCTTTGAGTACCAAGTCAGACAGTCATTCAGCACTCAGACTTCAGTCGCATTGCGGGTACGCCCAGCATCCAGGCTAAGAAGTATTTACCCTGCGTCCTCAGGGAAGGACCTTCACAGACAGTCATCTCCTGTCCGTGCCCTGACTGGGGACAATGGACGGTTCAATTACCGCTTTTACTTCTCTCTCCATCGTATGTCTGTGTGTGATTTTGTGCATGCACACACACACGCTGCTCATGGAAGCAGCAGGGAACAGAGAGGGGAAATGACAACATTTGAGCTACTTTGGACCAGTGTTTTCTTTTCTTTGCATTAAGAGCAAAGAGAAAGGGACCAGCAGTTGACATAATGGAGCCAACCGTCGTTCGAGTCTAGGACCCAGTGGCTTAAACTCATGCTGGGTCCATGTGCGTGTGTGCCCAAGATCCTGAGACGAGAATGGAGGAGAAGGGATTGCGGCGTGGCCATCCCCCCTGGGGGGTGATTTCTCGCTTTCTGTCTCTATGTCTCACTCTGTTTTTCTCTGGTGAGCGCACATGCCCTATAGCAAAAACCTCCAAAAAAGAAAAAAGAAGAAAAAGAGCAAAGAGAAAGAGTAGAAGGTAATTCATTGCAGTCCTGACTCTCAGAATGGGACAGAGCCCCAATTGGTGATAAATTTGCCCTCAGACAGTCTTCGAACACACGCGGTTTCCACTGTTAAGATATCACCTACTAGGTCGTCGGAAAAGTCATGACACACTTTTTCCACACGCACAGATGCGTCTTGACTTTTCCAGTGACCCAGTGATTTCAAATCTGCAATGACAAACCAGAGTTTCCCAGTTCCGGGAACTCTCGCCCTTTCTCTGCGGAGCCTCGCGTGGAGAATGGCAGAGCGACTGCTTTCCTTTGCCTCCCGCTCCGTAGCAGACTGGGTCTGTTTCTGTGGAGTGAGTAGCATGCCATGGAGCTCTGCTACCCACCCTCAGCTGCTCATCTCTCTCCCTGTGAGCGTTGTCCGTAGCTTCAGGCTTCCTTCCAACGAGCACTTCCCTAGCCACTGTGTCGGAACTGTACCAGGATTTGGAGATGCTGAGATAATACTTTCTAGCCTCAAGTGGTTGAGAGTGCAGCAGGAGGAGGGAGGACGGTAAACTTCTGTGAAAGGTACATGGAGGTTAATGCTTTCAGGATGCGATTCCCTCCCAGGATCGGGGTGTGAGCTCTGCACCCCCAAAGACTCATTCGCACTTAGGAGGTCATAGCCCATGTGCCAGGTATGTGTGCACGTTTGCCCCAAATCCCAAGAGAATGGAGAAGGGATTGCAGAGTGGCAGTCCCTCTTGTGTGTGTGTGGGGGGCAATGTGGTACTGTTAAAACCCCATTCCCGGGGCCAGCAGGTGGCATGCTGGTTAAGGCATTGGACTCCCACATGGCTGACTGCAGTTTGAGTCCCAGACCTGGTGGCTTGCTTTCGCCCTCTCTCTCTCTCTCTCTCTCTCTGTGTGTGTGTCTTTCTCTGGTGAGCACATGTGTCCTATACCAAATTAAAAATTAATATCATTAAGTTAAATTTAAAAAATAATTCTTAAAAAAAAAAGACACTGCTTCCTCTTGACATCAAATCATCACAATTCCTATGTGAATAGATAAGTAGACACTTCCAGAGTGTGTTTAAATGCTAATGTGGAATGATCACTTCAGCACATAGGCATTGATAAAAAAGCAGTGATGTTAGGCATGGAGAATCATCTGCAAGAGTTGGAGAACTTGGTCCATGTCTGTTTCCATAATGTGTTCTTCTTCTTGGGCAAGAAGGAGCTACTTCTGCGGGCAAATGTTTCCATGGAAATTCAGGAAGATAGATGTTGGCTCAAGTGTAACAGCTTTTATGCCGTTATACTTTGATAAACCACCACCAAACTTCTAAGTGACTCACTAATTGAATATTTTAACTTTTTTCCTCTGTAGGGCTGGTGTTTCATTATACTTGGTATTTGGTGCCTTGCTTTTCATGCATTTAAAGTGCCGGAGCAGCTGTTTATTTGGAAAGGTTCCATTATGGTCATAATAATCTCCAACTAATTGCACATCAAATATTTATTTCTTGCACATTAAATTAATGAAGCAGTTTCAACAAGAGAAAAATTGAATCAGGTTGGCAAACAGTGCCTATAAATTCATGAAAGATTCCCAGTTCTTTTTTGGCAGGACTCCTTTAGTACAGATTAGCAATTTTTAAACGGAAAATTTTCCCATTACCTAGTTGTGACTTTTTAAGCATACAAACTTTATTTTTCAGTGTGCTTTTCTCAATTTATCCTCAATATAGTGCTTTACAGCTTTCATAAATTCCCTACTATCAATTTTTAAATTGTCTGGCATCTTCTTTACCTGGGATTTAACTTTTTTTTTTGAATTGTACTTTTGATACTGTTATTGTTTTTAATGGGTGAACTTTGATCCACTCTTACATTTTTGTTTAGTTTTCTTTTTAGCATTTTTATTGAGGTGTACCTAGTATGTACAGAACTTCACGTATTTAATCTATACAAGCTGGTGAGTTGGGAGTATGCAGGCACTTTTGATCAGTTAGCCACGATGAAGGTGAAAAACATATTGAATACTTCCCAACATTGCCTCTGTCCCTTGATTTATTTGTTTTGTGATAAGAACACTTCACATGAGATCTACACTCTGAATGACAGCTTTGGAAGCGTGGAATCCTGCATTGTTAACTACAGACACAACGTTGTACCATAGATGTCCAAAACGTATTCACGTAGCATCGCTGAAACGTCCTCATTCATTTGTTTTGGATTTACATTTGCTCTAGGGTGTGTACACTCAACAGAGAGAGAGAGAGAAAGAGAAAGTTGAAAAAGCACACTTCAGTGGGATGGCCACACCACAACCCCTCCTCCTCCATGTTCCTCTTAGGATTTTACACACACACACACACACACACACACACACACACACACCCGACATTTCTCAAGGCACAAGTCTCGGGACTCAAACCATGAAGTCAACCATGTGGGATCCAGCTGCCTTAACCACCATGGCACGGCCATCCCTCCTGGGATGGGAGGGATGATTCCTCACTTTCCTTCTCACTGTGTCTGTCTCCCTCTCTCTCCAGTGGACGCAAGCGCTCTAAAGCAAAAACCTCTTAAAACAAAAGAAGACATTCTATTACTCGTGGCAATATGGATAAACATGCATTCCAATGAATGGATTTCCAACATGTTTTACCTAAAAGTTGGCAAAGGATTGATTTTGAAACTGTATTCTGAAAACCAGTTTGTCAACTTACTTTTTCTATGATACATTTCTCTGAAAAATGTCTAGCACTGTTTTATACCCACTGCTGAACTATGTCAAATAACTGATTGTTTTGGGAAAGACTATCTCTGAACAGTTGGTTTTTACTACTGAGGATCATGCTTATGAAATTCTTTCATTAGAATAAATTATTTTGCAACTCTCTAATAAGGAAAATTTTATAGTTGCTACCAAGTATAATTTATTATTTACAATTCTGAGTCAAAAGGGCAGTTCCAACCCAAGCCATTACCGTCTGTAGCTAAGGGCAGACCACTGAATTGTATGAGCCAGTAATTGACCCTTTCTGCATCTTGCCAAGGGGCATATGCCCTTGCCAGAGAGAAAAAGAGAGAGTGAGGTGAAAACAATGGGGGGGGGGTGTGGTGATTCCTCAGTTCTTCCTTCCTTCCTTCCTCAATCCTTTTGGAATTTGGGGCATGCCTGCAGTGTGTGCTCTGCATGGCTTTCAAGCCACTAGAGCTGGAATTCAAACCTCCTTTAGCCATTGTGAGATCGGATATGCCTCCATTTCCTTCTCAATGCATGGCCAAGACCAAAGGCAGGAGATAATTAGGGGGCAGTGCTAGCTCATGGGAGCGCTTGGTTTTGCTACCCAGGAGCCCGTGCTCACCTTCCCCTTCTCCCCTATTCCTTCTTCTCTTCCTTCTCATCCCCTTTTTGTCTTTGTCTCCTGCCAGTAGGCAAATGGGACTGAATTGGAGACATCCCTGGTTCTCTGCTGATCACACTCAGCTTCAGTCTTGCCTCTGATTCCTGCCCACCTCCCATTGGCACTTCCGTTTCCATCTCCAACTCAGAGGATCCTATGTGGCTCTTGTACAATGGATCTGCAAGCAGTAGAAGAATGCAAAAATGATGTTGGCACACCTGAGCATGACTGAGATGTACACTGGGTGCCCCATGTGTCAGTTCTACTGGAAATGTCCTATTCTCCTGGCAATGCGCTTGGTACTGGGGAACACACATGTTTTTATCTTTCCAAAGCATGCGCCTCAATATAATTTAGGGGTCACCCCAGATGTACCAGCTGAAGAAAAACAATATGGGTACGTGATCAAAGTTGGAAGGTTATAAGAACAACACAACTATGGAGGATTGGCCCCATCGCTCAGTGGTTAAGTACTGCACTTAGGAAGTTGGCTCCCACAGGGCCTACTGAAGTTTGGATCCTGGCTCTGGTGGCTTGAAAAACATGTCAGGTGCATGTCTATGCATGTCCACAATTAATTAAATAAATAGAAATAGAGCGTACATGTACGTGTGTGTGTCCAAAATCCCGAGAGGAGAATGTGTAGATTGATTGCTTGGGTCCTGAATCCTAAGTTGTCAACTCTCTGTAGGTGTTTCTATTTTTTTTTTTTAAAGTATTTTTATTTACGCATTCATTCATTCATTCATTTTTTAAAATTTGACCAGAGAGAGACAGACAGAGAAAAAGAGAATGTGAGAAGGTAAGCCACCAGGTCCGGGACTCGAACTGTGGTCGGCCATGTGAGAGTGTCCAGCACCTTAAACCACCATGCCACCTGCTAGTCCCTGTAGATGTTTCTTGATCTCTTATTTAGTGTTACAAAGAAACATGAGATCAGGCCAACCACACATCTTTCCTAAGTCACCAACTTTGTTTGCCAGGGTAGGGCTAATGTTATTTCACTTTTATTTAAATCGCGATGTCATAGCATGTGTCAGCTCAGTTCTATTTTTATGAACATCCCTGAAACCCAAGTGGAGCCATCCAATCCACAATGGTGTTGTTTTCTACTCTAGAAAAGTTTTCTTTTGTTACAACCTTGACCATTATGTATGCTTCATTTGCCTTCAAATCATCTTCCAGAGCGCTAATTATAAGTTGATTCTCTTCTTTGTCACTTTGCAGTTTTAATCTCGGCTCATTTTAACCTGTTTTTCCTATTTTTCTGCCTTCTGGGAAACTGTCCCGTATTTTTACATGCCAGAAAATTGATTATTTTTTAGTGTCAGTTCCATTCTTTAATAATTCCAATGCAAATTTAAATTTGGTCACTGAGTTTGATTTTTTTGTTTTGTTTTGTTTTCGGTGAGTTATGTCGGTATTCATCTTCCCCTGTCTCCTTCTTCTTCTTCTTCTTTTTTTAATTTGTCAGAGACAGACAGAAAAGGAAATAGAGACAGAAGGTGATAGTGTAAAAACACTCCCCCATAAAGGATGATCATGCCTTAGCGTTTTCTCTATTTCTCTGTCCTTTTGGAATTTTGGGCACACATGCACACATGCCGGGGTCTGGGACTCGAACCATGCGATCAGCAACGTGGGTAGGCTCCAGCCACCTTAACTGCCCTGCCACTGGCTGTCCACCCTATCTTCTTCTTATCCTCTGTGGATATCTCTGTATTCACAATGCTGTTGAGAGAATAAGCTAAATCCAGAGGTTCTCACTTCAAAGTTAACTCCAAGTTTTTAAAAGAACTACCACGTTTTCTTAAATGCCCCTATCCATATCGGAGGAACTCTTCCCTCATACACGTTTGCCTCTTCCAAAGTTATGGCCTAGATAAATGGCGAGACTTCCGTGTCTTTCATGTGCTTCTCTGGAATGCAGTCTCTTGCTGTGAACCATTTACACGTCTATACATAACCCACACGAAATTAGAAGAAAAAAAAAATGTCGAAGGCCTATATTTGTCCCTGCCTGGAAATAGGTTTGTGTCTTGCAGCAGATGAACACTGGCTGGGAGGAAAAGAGCAGGCACTGAGTGGTGGAGTGCTAGAGGCCGATCCCACCGGAGTGAAGCCTGAAGGAGGCAACCTTTTCCTTTTAGGTGCAAACCGCCTAGCCCTCGTCTTCCTTCATTCCCACAATCTGTCTCCATGCCTTTCTTTCCTGTTATAAAATTAGCTATTGCCCCCCATGGAAAAGACTCCGTGAAGTCGTCTACATGAAGGCTGACCTTGGATGTATTGATCAAAGGGCAATTGCTAATCGATTACTTGCTAGACAGAGGAAAGATGTCGGTTCTCAAAAGTACTCAGCACTTACTTGCAAATGTCTTTTAATTTTTGAGGTAGGGGAACCAGCAGTTGGCATAATGGCTATGTTCCTGGACTCCCATGTAGTCGATCACGTTTCAAGTCCCAGACCCAGTGGCTGAAACTCACACTGGGCATGTATGCGTGCGTGCCCAAGATCCCGAGAAGAGAATGGAGGAGAAGGGATTGCGGCATGGTCATCCCCCCTGGGGGGTGATTTCTCACTTCTGTCTCTCTCTGTCTTAAGCACCCTATAGCAAAAAGTTCTTAAAGAAAAAAAAAGTACTGAGCTCTTACTTGCAAACATCTTTTAATTCTTTAGGTAGGAGAAGATTAGGAACCAGGAACAGGGCTTGCTTGGGAAAGAATTGTGGTTGTGGGAGGCAGCTGGCCAAGGGCCATGGTTTTGAGTGGACACACAGTGTGACTCTCTAAGTGGAGTTTAGAGACCACAAAAGTCATATAGCGATGGGGATCCAACACAGGGGACAGAGACTAACGGTCAGAATCTTGGGTCCCAGGAAAAAAGAGAACTCGCATTTTGCAGTGGGCTTCCATGTTCCTGCCCTGGAGCTGCATACTTTACGCGTGCTGGTTTAGTTAATTGCCTTAATAGTCTTAATGCCGGTTTGGGGAGGACACACGTGTTCCAAGTCCAGGTTTGGGAAGGCAGACCTAGTCTGAACCACCCCTCTGTAGGCCTGAAGAATGCCATCGCTCCCTGAACCTCATTTCTTTGTCTGTCGGTGAAAAAATCCCATGAGTACCTAGCCAGGGGAAGAATTCTTGCAGGGTAAGCATTGAACACAGTGACCAGGACTCAGAAAGGACTTTGGGTAGCTGTTAAACAAAGCCATGCCCGCTGCATGAAGGAGGAGATTCCAGTGTAGAGGAGTTTGTAAATGAAGTAGGGAGAAGAACTAGAAAGTTTCTGGATGCTGAACCCGGAGATAGAAGCAGACAGAGGGGAGAAAAAAATATATATATATATGTATGTGCAGAGAAAATGAATAGCTAGACTTACAGAAAAGTCAGCAGCAGTCATCCAAAAGAGGATGGGATGGAATGGAGCCTGCTCCGATTCCTCCCGGTAAGTCCCGTTTCTCCTCCACTGTCGTTTTCTTTCGCACTTGACTTAGACACGCGCCTGACTTTCGCTTTCATCATTGAGGAGGAAATAGAGCCGCGAATTAGGTGCCGACTCAACAAGAACCCACGTTCTGCAGCTTTGAACAGACCTCACAAGGTGCTTTAAATGGGGAAACCATGAGGTTTCGTGAGGAGGATAAGCCAGACCACCTGTTTCTCGCCTCCAACAAGTGACATCGCTTAATTTTGCTTTCCTTAAGGAAGTGTGTATGCTTGCCCTTGTCACAGGAAGGTGGCCCAGGGGGCTGTAGATGCTAATGAAGGCATCGTGCAGCCTCCTGGTTCTGAGATGTGCAAGCAGATCACCTCGTGACAACAGGCTAGGAAATGAGATGGTGAAAAGCGTCACTTTGTTTTCAAGACCCCCCTGCCACAGGTGTTGGAAATGGTCAAACCCAAATCGTATTTCTTTTGCAGTGTTCATAAGATGTTGGGGCAAGGGAACCAGCAGTTAGCGTCATGGCTATGTCGCTGGACTCCCACGTAGTCGACCGCGGTTCGCGTCCTGGACCCGGTGGCTTAAAACTCACGCGGGGCACGTGTGCATGCGTGCCCAAGATCCCGAGAGGAGAATGGAGGAGAAGAGATTGCGGTGTGGCCATCCCCCCTGGGGGGTGATTTCTCACTTTCTATCTCTCTGTCTCTCTCTGTCTGTCTGGCAAGCACATGCACCCTATAGCGAAAACCTCTCAAAAAAAAAAAAAGATGTTGAGCCAAAGTAGGCATGTAGGTGCAAAACGTGGAACATGGAGGACCCTCCAGAATACACAGCTCAGCCAAGCAGGGAACCACAGAGACCTCTAATCTGTGCACAGGTTCATGCATTAGAGTGTTCCCTTTTCTCTTTCCTTTCTTCTCTCTCTCTCTCCATTTCTCTCTCTCTCTCTTTCTTTATAAATATTTCTTTTTATTTGTTATTATTATTATTTATTTATTTTTAATTTGACCAGAGAGAGCGGGAAAAAGGGAAAGTGAGAAAGCAAGCCACTAGGTCCAGGACTCGAACCGCAGTCAGCCACGTGGGAGTCTAGCACCTCAACCACCACGCCACCTGCCAGCCCCTCTTTCTTTCTTTCTTTTTTTTTTTTTAGGGGAAAAAAAAGATAAAAAAACTTTTCTTTTTCATTTTTTTTTAAGAGGTTTTTGCTATAGGGTGCGTGCACTCACCAGACAGAGACAGAGAGACAGAAAGTGAGAAAGCACCCCCCAGGGGGGATGGCCACACCACAGTCCCTTCTCCTCCATTCTCTGCTTGGGATCTTGGGCACAAACGCACATGAGCCCGGCGTGAGTTTTAAGCCACTGCGTCCAGGACTCGAACCGCGGTCGGCTACATGGGAGTCCAGCAACGTAGCCATTATGGTAACTGCTGGTCCCGAGGTTTATGTACTTTCCAAGGAAGGAAAGAGGCCACACGTGGAGAGTTGCATTGGCCAGAAAGGGTTGGGCTAGGAACTTTGGAAGGGAAGGGATTTGGGGGTGGGGTGACAAAGGTGTCGTGAGACAGGATGCCAGCTGGTCTTCTACAACATCTGAGCTGTTTCCTTGTTCTCTCTGCATGAGCCGGCCCTCTGTAGTAAGATCAAGCCCCCCCCTTTTCTCCCCTTCTTTTCCTGTCTTTTCTTTCTTCTCTTTAGAGTTGACTTCCTTTGCTGCAGCATTTCCTAAGAAGGGATTGAAAGTGGTTAGAGGCCAGTGATGGTCTACCCACATGCACAATTCATGAATTTGAGGATTTGGTGTAGGTGACCCTGGGATCATACTCCAAAGATAATAGGTCTCCTCTGGCTTTAAAACAGAGTTATGTTTCCAAGTGCCTCTGTGCAATAAAACGCAGAATCTAGTGTCACCCTGTATGCTTTGCCAACACAGTTCTCATTCTAGAGCATCTGGAGGCTGGGCGATTGACTTAACCTTGTCTCTGCGTGTCAGGGAAAGCTTGTTGGGAACCATGCCTTGCTGAGAGGTACAGAGGTCTAAGTCACTTCTGGTTACACACACACACACACACAAACACACACATCACTGGCAAAATATATACGTTGATATTTTGTTCCCGTTGTGCAGGTATTAAGAGGTGGAGCCTCGGAGAGGGATTATAATTAGATAAGGTCAACAGAGAATGGACTGAAATATACAGCATTTATTTATCTATTTATTTTTGTGAGAAAGTACACCTACATAGTATTTATGTATGTACGTATGTATGTATGTGTGTAAATGAGAAAGCATCCCTGCACACACACACTTCCCGGGGAATGATCACACTGCAATCCTTCCCATCTATTCTCTTCTTGGGATTTTGGGCACACGCACACACATATAACCACACATGTGCCCATCTAGCATGTTTTCCAAACTACTGGGTCTAGGACTTGAACCACCCAGTTGGCTATACAGAATCCAGCTGCCCTAACCACCAGGCTAGTGGCTGGTTCAACACACCACTTTTGCCTTGCAATTTACAAATATTCTCCAGTGAATCGTCACTGTGATCCTAGGAAGTAGGTATCAACACCCGTTTTACAAATGAGAAAACTGAGCCTGAGAATTGAGTCAGTTGTAAAGGTGGTAGATAACAGGTAGGACCAAGAACAAAGCCAGGTCTGTCCAGTGTGGAAAAGTATAGTTGTGAGGGACCAGCAGTTGGCATAATGGCTGTGTCGCTGGACTCCCATGTAGTCGACCACGGTTCGAGTTCCGGACCTGGTGACTTAAACTCACTCTGGGCATGTGTGCGTGTGTGCCCAAGATCCTGAGAGGAGAATGGAGGAGAAGGGATTGTGGCATGGCTATCCCTCCTGGGGGGTGATTTCTTGCTTTCTGTCTCTCTGGTTGTCTCTGTCTTTCTGGCGAGCACACACGCCCTATAACAAAAACCTCTCCAAAAAAAGAATAAAAAAAGAAAATTGTAATTGTGTATTTTGACATGGTTTTGGCCTCAGGAAAGGAAAGGGAGGAGGGAGCAAGAGGATGTGGTCTTACTCTAGAGTTGACTTCCTTTGCTGCAGCATTTCCTAAGAAGGGATTGAAAGTGGTTAGAGGCCAGTGATGGTCTACCCACATGCACAATTCATGAATTTGAGGATTTGGTGTAGGTGACCCTGGGATCATACTCCAAAGATAATAGGTCTCCTCTGGCTTTAAAACAGAGTTATGTTTCCAAGTGCCTCTGTGCAATAAAACGCAGAATCTAGTGTCACCCTGTATGCTTTGCCAACACAGTTCTCATTCTAGAGCATCTGGAGGCTGGGCGATTGACTTAACCTTGTCTCTGCGTGTCAGGGAAAGCTTGTTGGGAACCATGCCTTGCTGAGAGGTACAGAGGTCTAAGTCACTTCTGGTTACACACACACACACACACAAACACACACATCACTGGCAAAATATATACGTTGATATTTTGTTCCCGTTGTGCAGGTATTAAGAGGTGGAGCCTCGGAGAGGGATTATAATTAGATAAGGTCAACAGAGAATGGACTGAAATATACAGCATTTATTTATCTATTTATTTTTGTGAGAAAGTACACCTACATAGTATTTATGTATGTACGTATGTATGTATGTGTGTAAATGAGAAAGCATCCCTGCACACACACACTTCCCGGGGAATGATCACACTGCAATCCTTCCCATCTATTCTCTTCTTGGGATTTTGGGCACACGCACACACATATAACCACACATGTGCCCATCTAGCATGTTTTCCAAACTACTGGGTCTAGGACTTGAACCACCCAGTTGGCTATACAGAATCCAGCTGCCCTAACCACCAGGCTAGTGGCTGGTTCAACACACCACTTTTGCCTTGCAATTTACAAATATTCTCCAGTGAATCGTCACTGTGATCCTAGGAAGTAGGTATCAACACCCGTTTTACAAATGAGAAAACTGAGCCTGAGAATTGAGTCAGTTGTAAAGGTGGTAGATAACAGGTAGGACCAAGAACAAAGCCAGGTCTGTCCAGTGTGGAAAAGTATAGTTGTGAGGGACCAGCAGTTGGCATAATGGCTGTGTCGCTGGACTCCCATGTAGTCGACCACGGTTCGAGTTCCGGACCTGGTGACTTAAACTCACTCTGGGCATGTGTGCGTGTGTGCCCAAGATCCTGAGAGGAGAATGGAGGAGAAGGGATTGTGGCATGGCTATCCCTCCTGGGGGGTGATTTCTTGCTTTCTGTCTCTCTGGTTGTCTCTGTCTTTCTGGCGAGCACACACGCCCTATAACAAAAACCTCTCCAAAAAAAGAATAAAAAAAGAAAATTGTAATTGTGTATTTTGACATGGTTTTGGCCTCAGGAAAGGAAAGGGAGGAGGGAGCAAGAGGATGTGGTCTTACTCTGATGTTCTTTACTGTTTAAGGTTTGTATTGTGTTGGGAAGGAGGGGTGCTGTCAGGCAGCATACAGTATGGGCTAATGGGTTTAACACTTTATTATTAATCATTTCTATTAACTTATTTGTTTTTTTAATTTTAAAAATTCAACCAGAGAGATACACAGAGAGAAAGATGGGGGTGAGAAGGAGTGGGAAAGGAAGCTGTCTGGTCCGGGACTCGAACCACTGTTGGCCATGTAGGAGTCCAACACTTCAACTACCATGCTACCTGCTGACCCCATTAAGAACACATTTTTTACTTTACCTCAGGACCATAAGCTGCTGGAATGGGCACCCTTTGTCCTCCAAGAAGTGGGCATTACCATGAGTCTTGAATCAACATAGAAGCATGTTCGGGGGTGGCCTTCTTGATGTTAGTGGGAGTAAGTGAAATAATGGTTACTGTGTGTGCTCTTCCAAGGTGAACCTCCTTGAGCGTATGTGGTACTTCAAAGGTTGTACACGTGGGAAGTAGTAACATTTATTTGAAGGACAAAGGGAAGCCATTGGATTACTCATTGTCTATGTAATTGTATGAAGGGTCTCCTTGGTTAATCCAAGGTTCATGAGCATTTCTGCAACTCCAAGTTCCTAAGAGTCTAGACCTAGAGGCACAGTCATGGGATTGTCAAAGAATACATGTCCTAAGTTATTGGGTATGAGCTGATGCTTTGGGGGTTTTCTTTTAGATTACTTATGTAAGTCTTCCAGGAGAGTTGAGGATGCCTTAAACAGGGTCTTCATGCCACAGCCCACTCACAGACTCAGCTAACCTGGATCATGTGCTCACACGTGCACCTGTTGTGTTCAAGGCAGTCCCCAGATGTGAACCCAGGACCTTGACCTTGTGGTCCAGTAGCATTGCCTCTGTGTCACCTGGCCACTGTGAGCTGATCATTTTTATTGCCAACTCCCATCTCTTTGCCTTTGGTACATAAGGTTCTTTCTCACTTGCAACATCATGAAGCTTTGCTTGGCACCAAAGCATCCGGGTGTTCACCACCCAGTTATTTGAGTGGCTCTGTCCAGGTGCTGAAAAGAGCATGGGTGTCCTAGGTGGATTTGCATCTCTGCCTGGCAATATTCATGCCCAATAATATTATTTTGTTCATTTTCCCTCTTGAGTATCATGAATTATAAATTTGTGTGTTATTCAGCTTGGCTAACCGCTAGAAGAAGCTCTCAAAATGCAGATATGGATTTCCCTGAGAAAGGCTCTTATGTCTGTTGTGTGTTTCTTGAGTGTACTTTGTCCTCGTCATTCTTGTGAATGCACACATTCAATGAAAACATTCATACATTTGTAGAGAAAATGTGCTGGAAAAACAATGAAAGAACAATCATGGGTTTTGAGCATTGCAATTAAAGCCTTGATTCTAGTCTATCGTTTTGTTTTGTTTTGTTTTTGTTGTTGTTTTTTGAGAGAGAGATTTTTGCTATAGGATTCATGTGCTCAACTGAGAGACAGAGAGACAGAAAGTGAGAAATCAGCCCTCAAGGGGATGGCCATGCCACAATCCCTTCTCCTCTATTATCCTCTCAGGATCTTGGGTATGCACACACACGTGCCCGGCATGAATGTTTAAGCCGCCGGGTCCAGAACTCGAACCTTGGTTGACTACATGAGAGTCCAGTGACATGACCATTACACCATTGGCTGTCCCCAATCCTACTCTATCATTTTCCAATCTTCTTTCAAAGCCTTTCTGTGGTCTCATTTTATTTATTAACCATACGTGTAATGGGACATTTTCTGTGAAACACCAGAGTAACATATTTTGAAGTGTTTTGCCTTAACGATAGAGTCCTAGTTAAAAGTTTAACATTAGACTGTCACGGGGTTGGCAGATGGTGTGGTGGTAAGAGGCACTCGACTTCCACATGGCTGACTATGGTTCAAGTCCTGGACGTGGTAGCTTGCTTTCTCACTTTCCTGCTCTCTCTCTCTCTGTCTTTCTCTGATCAAACTGGAAATGAATAAGAATAAAAAATAAAGTTAAATAAAATAATTCTTTTAAAAAAAAACAAACCCAAGGTATTAGACTATCACGTTCATCTCAAGTGCGGGTGGACAAGGAAAAAGAACAGAGTAAAGATGCATCTGGTTAAGAGCTACAGCACAAAACCTGGAGTGACCTGAGCTGCTGCCCCTTCGCAGTGCACAGGCGTTCCTCAGACAGACACTGCCTGCACCACAGCCAGAAAATATTTAACGGCCTGCCACTGGGCACGGAGGTCACAGGAAGAAATTGCTCCCAGACGTGGCAGAAGGGATTATAAAACAAATATCTCTATCAGCGAAGGCCTCTTCAATCCAGTGTAAAAAAGAAGAGCTTCCCCTGTCCTTTCTGTGCCCTGCCTTCACTTCCAAGGAGAGCCGCAAGCTAGATCCTGCAGTCGGAACTGGCGGGAAGACCCTGTAGAGTTCCTTTTCCCCTGTAAAGGAAGGTTTTGTTTTTACAGAAGATCACACCTTTTCATTCTGATTCTGTAGACAATTACTTTTCAAGGGGACAAGAGTGTTGAATATTGGAT
>NW_006159697.1:2465460-2479175 GCF_000334495.1 Tupaia belangeri chinensis
GTAAATTTCCCCTACAATTTCTTTTGTTTATGGCAAGCCACCGTAGAGGAAGGCAACATAAACGTATCGTGTATAAGACAGGTAGGATGAAAGATGAAGGGAGAGGGCTGAGTTCCAGGTGGGTGGAAAGTAGACGTCTCTCATACACAGAGCAGACGACTGTGTGTCTGCAAGGAAGAGAGTTGGACGGAGAGCCTGGGGGCTAGGAGGGGGTCTCAGTTCTGCTGTGAACTAGGTCTGTGATCTTGAATAGCTTTCTTAACCTTCCTGGGACTGAATTGTTGTGTCTCAGAAACGAAAGGTCAGAGGCTGCTGGCAGGTGGCATGGTGGTTAAGGTGCTAGATTCCCACATGGCTGACCATGTTTTGAGTCCTGGACCTGGCAGCTTGCTTTCTCTCACTCTCTTTCGCTGATCAAATTTCCTGATAAATAGATAAATAAATAAATAAATAAATAAATATCTTTTAAAAAAAGAAAGGTCAGGTAACATTTACACTGCCTTGAGATAGATATCAGTCAGGGGGAGATACAGGAAGACTAAGAGCCCCAGTTCAAGGTTCTGAGTTCTCAGTTAGAGTAGGTCACCGTGAGCATTTTTTGGGGGGGGAGAGGGGGAGAGGTTTTTGCTATAGAGCACATACGCTGGCCAGAAAGACAGAGAGAGACATAGAGACAGAAAGCGAGATATC
The DNA here is from genome assembly GCF_000334495.1 of Tupaia belangeri chinensis. Classification (NCBI taxonomy): domain Eukaryota; kingdom Metazoa; phylum Chordata; class Mammalia; order Scandentia; family Tupaiidae; genus Tupaia; species Tupaia belangeri. The sequence goes on from NW_006159697.1 coordinate 2,466,151, forward strand.
ACCCCCCAGGGGGGGATGGCCACACCGCAGTCCCTTCTCCTCCATTCTTCTCTCGGGATCTTGGGCACACACGCACACGCGCCTGGTGTGAGTTTAAGCCACCAGTTCCAAGACTCAAACCAGGACTACATGGGAGTCTAGTGACATAGCTATGACGCTAACTACTGGTCCCACCATGAGCATTTCAAGCCCAAATTCTAGGGACTTCTGTAGCAGATCCTTCTTAGGGTAATGTTAGATAGCACGTGATTCCTAGCTGAGAAAGTGTCGAGATGGGCCCAGCCACAGTGACGGACAGCAGGCGGTAGCAATGGTGGAAACCATCTTCCTGACTGAGACTCTGATCCCAGGTGGACCTGAACACACGGGGTGCATCTGTGAATCTGGCTGGCTGTGAGGCGAGAGGGAGGATGGCGGTGTGGCCAGACACACTGAAGGTATCTCTGTTTCATGAAAGAAAGAAACTCTTAAAAAGGCAGAATGTACTGAGGGTTGTTGGGGCCGTTGCTGCTTAAAATGGCACAGGAGGGCTAGCGATGTAGGTTGCTCTTTGGTCCAGGGGTCTGCAGGCTAGGATCCCTAGGCTCCTGGGGCATACTCTGTTATTTTGCGAAACAGACTCCTGGTGTCTTCCTGCTTCTAGGCCTAGAGTCCATCTCCTCCTGCTCCTCTCTTGTTTGAATTCTTGCATGGTTACTATTCGTAGATGATTTCCCTGCTTGGGAGTTTGGCTATCACTTTTATTTTTTATTCCTTGTGTTTCATCTCTCCATCCTACATCTCAGAAGCAAAGAAGAGACTTCCAAGTGGGAGCTTCCAAACTCTACAGTGAGATGCGAAACAAGACTTCTCTCTCCTAAGTAGGACAGGAAAAGGTGCCTGAGTTGACGTAGGCAGGAGCTGAAGGCCAAGATTGAATGGGTACAGGTGCACCTCTAGCAAGAGGGAAAACTCAGGCAGCGTGATGCAAAAGGAGTGCCTTTGGGCATAAGTCTGAAGGCTGAAATTGGCAGGCAGCCCAGGTGAGCATATTTCAGATGGCTCTGGACATGCTCAGTGGGTCTTACAGACCACGGACAGGTCATAAAGGCTGAACCCACAAACAGCAGGGGAGAGTTTGGGGACAGTGATGTTCTGATACCAGGGTCAATAATGAGAATGGCATCTGTCCAAGGTTGAACATGCATCCTCTGGGCAGACGTCCTTAGAGAGGTAGTCCTCGTGTGAGGTGGCAGTGGTCCTTCTGCAAGGTTGTGATTCTGGCAGGCTTCTTGAATAACAGGTCTTATTAGCAGGCATGCTAGCTGGAGAAAACACTTCCTCATGGCTGTCCTGCCTCACTTTCACCAGTGTTGATATAAATGACTCCATTTTTTTGTTTTTGGAGAGGTTTTTGGTATAGGGCGCATGTGCTCGCCAGAAAGACAGAGAGAGACAGAGAGACAGAAAGTGAGAAATCACCCCCCCCCCAGGGAGGATGGCCATGCCGCAATCCCTTCTCCTCCATTCTCCTCTCGGGATCTTGGGCACACATGCACACACGCCCGGCATGAGTTTAAGTTTAAGCCACAGGGTCCAGGACTTGAACCGCGGTCGGCTACATGGGAGTTCAGTGACATAGCCATTATGCAAACTGCTGCTCCCGAAATGCTCCATTTTGATTTTGAAAAAACTTTCACTATCTGGATGGCCATGCCGCAATCCCTTCTCCTCCATTCTCCTCTCGGGATCTTGGGCACACACGCACACATGCCCGGCATGAGTTTAAGTTTAAGCCACAGGGTCCGGGACTTGAACCGCGGTCGGCTACATGGGAGTTCAGTGACATAGCCATTATGCAAACTGCTGCTCCCGAAATGCTCCATTTTGATTTTGAAAAAACTTTCACTATCTATATAGTAACAATGTGTCAATAGAAGGGAAATATTTTGGCTACTGGCTATTTCGTTGAATACATGTCCAGAATTAACCCTGTAAACCGGATGCATTCTAGGCCCATTTAATTTTCACGTGCAAGCGTGCTGATACCTTCAGATGGAGAATGCTACATGGTAACAATAACATTTCTTAATAAACGTTACCACCTTGGGAGATTCTGGAATAAGACAAGCTGTACATAAATAAACCTGATAGAAAATAGATGGACCGGGAGCTAAAAATACCGCCCCAGAGCATAGCAAGTGAGCGAGTCAAGCCTACCAGAAAAATGAAAACCTTGGATGGACAAAGCTAACCCTTCCCATTAATTACATACCCAATATAGGAAACTGAGGAAAAAATAAAAGCACCGAAAACTGCTACATTGTACAAAACAGCTCCATTTCTGTCGCCAGCCAGACTCATCTTCTCTACGTGAGGTGATGTCACCTATTTAAATCTGCAGCTATTTTTGCACTTGCTTCATCTGCGCAGGTACTATATTTAAGGCAGACATGTGATAGAGGAAATAACACCTACTCCGCTGGATTAATTTAGTGGATTCACTTGAAAAATAGCCTTACCGGCCTCTAAATGAAGAAATATTTACTCTTACTCTGCAGATGTCGAATGAGAAAAGAAATGATAGGGCTCTGGGTTTCAAGAGAAATGTCTCTTGGTAGCGTTATAAATTGTGCTTTGCAAATTAAACTTCTGCAAGCAAAAGTTCTCCCTGCATTCCGGGAATGTAGGTATTGTTAATATAATGCTTTTGTTTCTGACTTAAACTTTTCCCTGCTTAAATTTAAAACAAACAAACAAAAAAACAAACAAAAAAACCCAGCGTAAATATTCAACCGATTAAGAAAAATCTATTAAAGCTGGTAAAAAGAACACTAATCATCGTTTTTACAGGGATGCTGTCTTTTTCGTAATCTATTTACTTCACTTAGGGGTCTCAGATATAATTTTAAGACAAGCATGGGTTTTGAATAGACATTTTATTTTGCTTGGAGTATTATTCCCATCAGATGAATAAAAATGAATTCACAAACTTATCAAATCAAAGAATTCTACATTCAGGGGACCAGCAGATGGAATAATGGTCATGTTGCTAGATTCCCATGTAGTCAACTGTGGTTTGAGTCCCGGACCCAGCAGCTTAAAACTCATGCCGGGTACGTGTGCATGTGTGCCCAAGATCCTGAGAGGAGAATGAAGGAGAAAGGATTGCAGTATGGCCATTCCCCCAGCGTGTAATTTCTTGCTTTCTGTGTCTCTGTCTCTCTGGCAAGTGCATGCACCCTGTAGGCCAAAATATCTCTCCCAAAAAAACCGTGCATGCAAAAATATTGTACATTCAAAAAGTCAGTTCGCACATAAGTATATATACAAATGTATATAGGTATTTCAATCTATGTATGTCAGAGACCAACCTTAACAAAATATAATCTTTAATCTTGGAGGAAGGGGCAGTGGCTGAACATGTTGTGTAGAGGAGCAACCTAGTATTTGTTTTTCTTTTTTAAATTAGTTTGCTATAGGGCATATGCACCCAGTGAAGAGAGAGAGAATAAGAGAGAGAGGGAAAATGAGAAAGCACCCATGAGGGAAGGATCATGCAGCAGTCCCTTCTCCATTCTCCTCTCAGGATTTTGGACATCCACACATGCACTCAACGTGTATTTCAAGCCTCTGGGCCTGGGACTCGAACCTGGCAGTTGGCCATGTGGGATCTAGCTGCTTTAAACAGCATGTCTTCTAGCTGGCCCACATAGTTTTAAAATGAAAATCTCCTGCCATGAGATGATCTTTGTTTTTACTGGCATTGTCAGAAAATGATAAGATAGTTTGGGAATTCACATCTGCTCTTAAGCAGCTCATACAAATAAGAAACTAAAAGTAGCTACGTGTACTATACAGACTAAAGTGCACAATGGAAGGAGGAAAACAAACAAACAAACAAAACAAAGAAACCAGACACCATTGTGCTGAATAAGGAATGACTCATTCCGACAAGTGTGGGTGGGCACGTGGCCGTGGCCACAAAGACAGAGGGGCCTTGGGACCCAACCTTCACAGAGGAAGAGATACTCCAGTGACAGAGAGGAACAGTCTGACATCACCCTAAAAATGAAATCAATGTTTATGCTAAGCATGCTTTTATTCTAATTTGTGCAATGAGCTAAGCTTCTTTATGTTAATGATTGCAGTTGTCTTGATTTGTGCAAGTTTGGTTCTGGTGGAAGGCATGAAGACGGGGAGGGGAGGGAGGCGAGGAAGCTGGGTTCTGCAGGGAGATGAGGGCTGGGGATGGCGTGGCAGCTCCCATCAGGAACAATGACATCACTGCACTCGGGCACCAGCACCCTGCACCCAGAGGAGCAGGGAGAGGGGGAAGAGCAAGCCGAGAGGACCACGGCAAATACTGAAGACATGGCAGCCACTCCTTATTCGGATGCATCTGCTGCCTGTGGCCTCCTTTCCTCTACGTTGTCTGATTCTAAATCTAGTCACCGTTCATCTCTGAACATTCTGTGAGCTCAGCAGGACAGAGATTTAGGGGAGATGCAGAGAGCTGTCCGAAGCCGACTTGACGGTAAGACGTGTGACATGTCTTGGAGTTTCAAGCCAAGAGTGATTGCACGCGTCCGGTGGACGTTGTGCACAGGGGCCTGCAGACACGCGTTGCAGAAGTGAGCCGGTGAAAAGAGAACTCGGACGCACATCATTTTCCAGACCTCTCTCCCCAGACTGCCGCACGGTGCCTTTTCCCCTATGCATATTCGAAGGAACGCACGACCCGCCGAACTGTGAGCGTGGAACATGGTGGAGGTGTTCCTCGAGCCCTCCTTTACTCAGACAGCTTCAACTCAGTGTTATTTATACAACAGCCAGAAACCCTTTTTTTTTTGGTCTTCATGGCTTAAAAGTCCTTGATATATTTGGGCATTGTATCGACAGGAAAGAAATGTCTTGAGGATAAAAATGAAAAATTAATGACTTTTAGATTCGAAGCATGAAAGAAAACAACACAAAGCAGAAACTGGCTTTGCATTTTCTCCCTCAAATATATTTATAGTCCCAAGCTGCTTCTCTGAAAGTCGATGTGTTTTAAAAATAAAACCTTACCATATATATATTTATATACTTTTTGTAATGTACTTTAAACGTGTGATTTTTATCTTATGAGGAAAGAGGAAATAGAAATCATGGAAAACAGAATAACCCTCACAATGGGGGTGTGCCCAGGCGACTAGGAGACAGCGCTAATCACATTTGTTTAATTATTTACGATTGGAAAATAAATACCCATTTCCACACTCCCCACAAAGAAGACTGGATAAATCGGTGGCAAGGAAATGTATTGACTGCTTACTTCAGTTTACAAATTAAGGAGAAATTGAATGCATTTTAATGAATGTAACCATGCTCAGGGGGTGGGAAAGCATATTTGTCATGGCTGGCACACTGCATGAGAGATGCATTTTCATAGGAGCGCGATCTATAATTTGAAATTGGTTTAACAACGCTCACGACTAGCATACTGCTTATTCTTAATGAATGTGTCTCTCTCTTTTTTTTTTTTTAGAATAATTTATTTATTTATTTAGTCATTCATTTATTTTAATTTGACCAGAGCGAGACACCTACAGAGAGAGAAGAGGGAAAGCGAGAAAGCAAGCCACCAGGTCCAGGACTCGAACCATGGTTGGCCATGTGGGAGCGTACAGCACCTTAACCACCATGCCACCTGCTGGCCCTACAGTATGTCTTATGATGAGTCTTCATTTAAGATTTAAAATGGAAGACCCCTTGTTTAAGTTGGGGAAAGTTTACATATACTGACATAGCCCCTCCTCCCCCCCCAGAGGTCCACACAAAGATTCTCTTGCCTCGGGCCAGGCGTGAGGTATATATTCAGGTGGCCGGATCCCACATGGCTGCCCGTGACGTTCATGTTCTGGGCTTGATGACTTGAGAAACACACCAGGCACATGCAATAGAAGAAGTCCACAGAGATAGAATCTATTGCTCTTGGGCCAACCTGTGAACTAGGGGTTAAGGATCCGCCATGCCCAACTGTGCAGTTCAAATCCCACACCTAACAGCTTGAAAAGCACACCAGGCACATGTGTGTGCATGCCTAAAATCCCCAAAGGAAAAAGAAATTGAAGAAAAGGAATTGTAGCATGACCATGCTCTGCGGAGAGAGGGAGGAATGCTTCCTCATTTTCTTTTTTTTTTTTTTTTTCTCTCTCCCTGTTTCTCTCTGGCAAGAATACATGCCCTCCGGCAAAGATCAATAATAAATGCATAAATAATAGCCACTACTCTTTTGCTAACTGTTCACAGTTGAAAATAAATATCCACCTCCCTGTCATGTCCCAAGTAGCCAGGACTGGCACAAAGCCAGAGTATAGCATGAAAGGAAAAAGTCCCTATTCCCTAATTTTTTAAGTTTCTTACATTGCTGCCCATGCCAATCTCACAAGCCTCCGTGCCCCTAAAATCCACATGGGGTTTCAAGTTTTCCTCAACGGCCGTTTTTCCAGACTCTCCACGCATCCTCCACCCATGGTCTCTACACTGTTTGTTCCTGTGTCTTACCTCCGGCCTCCTCCTCCTCCCCAAGAATCTCTCACACAGTGCTAAGCTCTCCAGTGACCCAGTTCTGTGCCCAGGCCTGCGCCAGTGGTTGTCAGCCTTGGCTGAGCACACGTTTCAGCATGTCCCTAGACCAATTAAACCCAAATCTGGCACCAATATTTCCGGGAGCTCCCTCCACCTCACCCTGCCCCAGCGATTGCAAGGCTCGGCCAACTAGCAGAGGCCCAAAGGTGTCCACTGGCTGTTTCTGTTAGCCGTGCAGGGCTGTGTGCCCTTTAATCAGGGAATTCTGCAAAACAGATGCCTTGACATGGCAGTTCCTGAGAGGAACACTCTTTTGAGATGAATTAACAAGCACAGGGTACGTAAAAAAAAATTTTTTTTTTCTTGGAGAGGTTTTTGCTATAGGGTATGTGCGCTTGCCAGACAGAGAGAGACAGAGAGACAGTGAGAAATCACCCCCCACCCCGGGAGGATGGCCACGCCGCAATCCCTTCTCCTCCGTTCTCCTCTCGGGATCTTGGGCACTCACACACATGTGCCCAACGTGAGTTTAAGCCATTGGGTGCAGGACTCGAACCACAGTCGACTACATGGTCCAGCGACATAGCCATGACGCTAACTGCTGGTCCTTGTAAAAAAAATTTTTTTACATAAAAAGGAAGTGAGGTCCTGAGGTCTAGTACATTAGTGTACTCACGTGTGTTATGTCACCTTTGCAGAGACAAAAGCGTGCGTACCAGATGCCCCAGGAGGTCATTGAAACCAAGCAAGTCACAGATAAAACCTGTGTTAAGTGTTAGGTCACACAGAGCTTCCAGAGTTGTTTCTTGATGGTGAAGCAGTTCCTCCCCACCCTGTCAAGGCATCGAAATGAACATCCCTGAAATGAGGCTTCATTTTCCATTAGGAAAGGTGGTCCTGAGCCCCGAGGGTGTGTCTGTCATGGTGCACTGTGGGCCCCCGTGCAAATCCACGGGGATCATCAGGGGAGGCGGGGAACTTCCCTCAGGCATTGCCCACTTCCTTTGGGGAAGAGAGAGAGAGAGAGAGAGATTGAGGTACTCCCAGCAGGGTCTCAACGCCATGCTCCACCCCCAGCCCCAGCCCCAGCCAGCCTGATTGCCAGGTGGCAACCGCCCTTGGTACTGTTAACCCTTATTTTTATTACTAGAGGTCATGAATATTCATTAGTGGGAGGCCCATTAGGCTGTCTGTGTCCTTCCTTTAAATTTGAATGCACACGTTCTTTTCCTACACCTGTGCACCTTCCTCACAGGTAAAGAATGAGCAACTTGATCACCTAATCGTGCATGTCCAATGTGAGCCAAGTTGCCCCAATTAGGTTGCCCAATTAGTCCATCACCCTCATGGGAATTAGGGCATTGACCAAAACGCTTGCTTAGGTCTTTTTGATAAGAGAAATATCTACGAATCATCCCTGTGTGCTTCCCTCAGGCCCCAAGGAAGGAGGATGGCAAATTGCCTCGCCCTCCCGGTACCCGGGGCTAGGTGAGCCTTTCGCTTTTCTCTTAGAACTGCCGGCTCATGACTAACTAACTGCCTATCACAGGCTCACAGATCCCTGCACAGCCTGCATGTACAGACAGGTCTCAGGACGTGAACCCAGGGCCTTGCCACGTGGGTCTACTTGAATTACCACTGCGCTACCCTCTGGCCCCTATTGGCCAGTTCCTCTGCAGAGATTCATTTTACCTTATTTCCATGACAAAAATCAGATATTGGGTGTCGGCACTGGAAGCATTCTAAGACACGATCTAGAATAAAGTTCTCATGTTTCCACTGGGGGGCTCGGTCCAGCCAACTAACTCAGACAAACCTCAACTCCATCCTTGGTCATCAATAAGATGGCGCTGATGAGAAGTGCTACACTCGTGGTGTGTTTGAGACAGATTTTTAATTGATTTATTTTTGCCGTAGGGCGCATGCGCTTGCCAGAGGGGTAGAGAGAGAGGGACGCGAGAAAGCACTTCCCACAGGGGATGCCCACACTGTGCAGCCTCTTCTCCATCTCTCCCTCCTTGGGGAAATTTGGGCATGCACACACGTACACCTGGTGTGTTTCCCAAGCCGCCACATCTGGTACTCGAATTGCAGTTTTTTTCTTTTTCTTTTTTTCTTTTTGTTTAAAGTTTTTTTTGCTATAGGGTGTGTGCACGTGCTGGAAAAACAGAGAGAGAGAGAGAGAGAGAGAGAGAGTGAGAGAGAAGTCATCCCCCAACCCCCAGAGGGGTGGCCATGCTGCAATCCCTTCTCCTCTCGGGATTTGGGCACGCACACACATGTGCCCAGTGTGAGTTTTAAGCCACCAAGTCAGGGACTCGAACCACAGTCAGCCATGTAGAAGTCGAGTGATGTAACCATTATGCCATCTGCTGGTCCCCAGACTTCAGTTGGCCATGAGGAATCCAGTCGCCTTAACCACCACCTCATAGGTTGGTCCTGAAATGCCCTTTGAAAGGACCCAGGGCAATGACTGGTCTGTCGAATACACTCAATGTATGAGCCCAGTATTACTGTCTTCAGGAGGCCAGATTTTAGGGGCACAGCAGGTATGGTGTTGAAAAGGGACAGCCAGGGAAGACTCACATGCAGACCCTAAGGCTTCGTGCACAAGAGCTACAGGAAATGCATGGCTTTGTCCTTAGTAGGTCTCTAACAGGTAAAGAATGAGCAACTTGATCACCTAATCGTGCATGTCCAATGTGAGCCAAGTTGCCCCAATTAGGTTGCCCAATTAGCACATAACAGCTAGAGAGAAAGAAAGAAAAGAAGCAAGGTGAATGATCAGCAGGGAGGTTCCATGAGTTTCCCTGCCGATTATTTTGAGAAGACCTAGGGATATAGAACCAGGAAGTGTCCTTGTAATGTACAAAGCAAGGATGAAGCATGGAGAATTGAAGATTGCTTCAATTTTTTTTTTTTTTGGAGAGGTTTTTGCTATAGAGCACGTGCATTAACCAGAAAGACAGAGAGAGACAGAAAGTGAGAAATTCCCCCCTTAGGGGGGATAGCCATATTACAATCCCTTCTCCATTCTTTTCTCAGGATCTTGGGCATCCATGCACACTTGCTTAGCATGAGTTTGAAGTCACTCAAACTGCCTAATTTTTTTGTTTTGTTCTGTTTTCTAAAAGAGAGATTTTTGCTATAGGGTGTGTGCACTTGCTGAAAAAACAGAGGGAGAGGGAGGAAGTGAGAAATTACCCCCCACCCTGGGGTGGATGGCCACACTGCAATCCCTTCTCCTCCATTCTCCTCTCTGGATTTGGGCACACATGCACAAGTACCCAGCATGAATTTTAAGTCACCACATCCAGGACTTGAACCACTCGAACCATGGTCGACTGCATGGGAGTCCAGTCAAAGGAAAAGGTGATGGATATAATTGAGGCTGGGTAGAACCAGTGGAGGGTTTCTAAAATTAGAAGTCATTTAGTATGAAGATCAGATAGCAATTTTTGAGGAGGAAAATGAAGTGATTGCAACAAGAATAGAACTTATTATTGTTAAATGTTGTAAGTATTATCTTGGAAAATGTGTATCATGGGACCAGAGATGGTATAATGGCTGGATTGCTGGACTCCCACGTAGTCAACTGCAGTTCGAGTCCCAGACCCGGTGGCTTAAACTCACACCGGGTGCCTGTGTGTGCATGCATGCCCAAGATCCCGAGAGGAGAATGGAGGAGGAGGGATTGCAGTATGGCCATCCTCCCTGGGGGGTGATTTCTCACTTTCTGTCTCTTTGTCTCTTTCTGTCTGTCTGGCAAGCGCACACGCCCTATAGCAAAAACCTCTCAAAAAACCCAATGTGTAGCATAGTCTGTGTCCCCAGATGTTCACATCCAATCTTTACCATATTCTGCTGGAAAGTTTCCCGAGTCCAACAATGGTGACGTCAGGAATAAGGAGCTTGAATCGAGGTTGCCTCCCATGAAAAGCCATGTCTGCAAATCCCAGGTTACGCTCCATGGATGAAAATCCGTCTCCTAGGTTAAAATTTCAGTGTTGCTGATCTGAGAGTTCGCAATAATGTAGACATCGCCGAGCAAAGTGTTACCTCTGCAAGGCAAAGCACTTCACACAGTGTGCAAACCCTTACGGAGCAAGCGTGCGTGTACCGCCAAGTCGTGTTTCAGACCACTCTTCCCGCTCACGTGACGTAGTGAGGGCCATCCATCTTCTCTTCCAGCGTACAATTCAGGGGGCCAAATGGTGGTTAGTGGTAAGAGAAGGCACTCCGTGTGGCTGCCCCACACGGGGAGTTTATAGGTTCATGTCTGGAGACCTCCCTGTGACAGTGGGCCCGCGTTTGCTGAAGACCCAGGCTGACTGAAGGCTGGGGTGGACAGCGGCATGCAGACCTGGTTGCAGATGCTCTGTCCTGCTCTCTCTCTCTTTTTCCGTCCTCTAATGTTGTGATCTCTTTTCTCTTATTATGAAATACTTATACATCTTCGTACATGTGTTCTCTTCCTCCTGGAAATGGAATTCTTCCATGTAGCTCTGAAAATGGACAGGAGAAAGAGAAAGAAGATTTTGGAGGAAGTAAATGAATACACTCAAAAAAAAGGCAATGTCTACTTCTGACGTTTCAAGCACAACCTATGTTTCACCCATGACGTTCCGTGTAGTCCCGCATTTATTTCACAACAATCCTTTAGTATATATGACTATGGCATGTAAAATGCTCAGGACACTTCATTCTGAAGAATACAGATGTTTCCTTCTCACTTCTTAAAATGGAAAAGGCCTAATTCTAAGAGCTCGTGCATCTTTATACAAGCAGAACCATGACCTGCACTGACACTGTGACTGACTGCCCTGTCATATAATCTACAGAGATGACATAATTCCAGTGTCTGCACCGCAGTATCATTGCAGAGATCCCAGAGAAAATACAAGCAGCACAGGGAACCAAGAAAAAAATCATTTGTACATTAAAAAAGGTCTTAAAAGAAAAGGACATCCTTGGAGGCAATAACATTTCTTTATTTGGAGATTTTTTTTCCATTATTAAATCTTTACACATCTTTTTCAATGTGTTCTTTCCCTCCTAGAAATCAAATTCTTTCATTTAGTACTTAAAATGTATTCACAAACTGGACAGGAAAAAGTTAAAGAAGACTTTTTTTTTTTAGCTATGGATTATTGCATAAAAATAATGAAAAATATCTGTAGAAATTAAAACAGTTTATTGCTTGCTATTATAAATAGTCAATTATTGCTTTCAAATTGTAAGTTGTAAGAGCTGTTTGTGTAGAAGATTATTTTTCTTCTTTTTCCTTTTTGTATGTTTTTTTGCCATAGGGCATATGCACTTGCCAGAGAAAGAGAGAGACAAAAAGAGGGCAAGTGAGAAATCACCCCGCCAGGGGGGTGGCCATGCCACAATCCCTTCTCCATTCTCCTCTTGGGATTTTGGGCATGCACGCACATGTGCCTGGCATGATTTTCAAGATGCCCAGATTAGGGACTTGAACTATGTAGTTGGCCATGTGGGAGTCCTGCACTTTTACTACCATGCCACCCACTGGCCCCAAAAGAGTCTTTTGTTGGCATCAAACCATTATTACATTTTATTGACTGTCATTTGATGAAATCATGGAGCTATGTTTCTTTTCTAAACCATCCAAATAAGCAGGTAGGGTTATATCCAAAAGTAGAAATGAAAAGCTAGAGTAGCTGATAGTCGGGTATTACTGTTGAACTTAGACAAAGCCAGTACTGTTGATGCATCTACACCATCCAAATAAGCAGGTAGGGTTATATCCAAAAGTAGAAATGAAAAGCTAGAGTAGCTGATAGTCGGGTATTACTGTTGAACTTAGACAAAGCCAGCACTGTTGATGCATGGCTGGATGGCTGAGTCAGTCGGGCAGACTGGCTGCACATACCAACATACTCAGATGTCGATTGTGTAATAATTTCACCAGACGGGGCATGGGTTATCACATGGAATCTGTTGTATATAACCAAAATACGTGCTCACCTCCTGGAATAACAAGGAACAATGTTTCTTTTTTTTTTTTTTTAAGAACAATTTTTGCTATAGGGTACATGGGCTTGCCAGAGAGACACAAAGTAAGAAATCATTCCTCCGGGGGGGATGGCCACGTTGCAATCCTTTCTCCTCTCCTCTCTGGATTTTGGACATTCATGCATGTGCCCCCGGCGTGATTTTAAGCCGCTGGGTCCAAATCACAGATCACGGTTGATTCCATGGGAGTCCAGCAACATAACCATGATGTTGTCTCCTGGACGCAGAGCAAACGTTTCTTAATAGATACATTAACATGCCTGATAGGGACCAGCCAGTGAGGTTGTCATTAAGATGACTGAATTCCACATGACTGACTGCACAGTTCAAGTCCTGGACCTGGTGGCTCTAAATAATCACGCCGGGCGTGTGTGTGTGTGTGCCCAAGTTCCCAGGAAGAGAATGGAGAAGAAGGGATTGTGGTGTGGCCATCC
>NW_006159697.1:2479418-2482096 GCF_000334495.1 Tupaia belangeri chinensis
AGAGGAGAAGGGATTGCGGTATGGCCATCTCCCCTGGGGGGGGGGGTGATTTCTTGCTTTCTGTGTGTATGTGTGTGTGTGCGTGCCTAAGATCCCGAGAGGAGAACGGAGGAGAAGGGATTGCGGCGTGGCCATCCACCCCAGGAGGGGGTGATTTCTTGCTTTCTGTCTCTCTGTCTCTCTCTGTCTTTCTGGCGAGTGCATGCGCCCTGTAGCAAAAACTTTTCCAAATACATGAATAAATAAATAATAAATGAACTCGAGCCACACGTGGTAGCCCGTGGACCTGGTCTTGGTGCTTTATAGACCTTACGGTGACAGGAAGATCACCCTGTGTGAGCCACCCTCCCACTATGCTTTCTTCGAGTCCCTGAAGTCCCTGTGTGTGAAGCTCAGACAGGGGTGGTGGAAGAGCACGGTGGTTTCTGTCAGGCTATTGAGGCTCTGCTCTTAGACTGCCACATATTAGCTGGGTGGCCTGCAGGAAATTAGCTCACCTCTCTGGCCCTCAGTGTCTTCACTGTCTTTTTTTTTTTTTTAAGCGAGAGTTTTGCTATAGGGCACGTGTTGCACTTGCCTGAGAGACAGAGAGACAGGAAGCGAAACCTGTTCTTTTGCAACAGTGACTTGTCTTGCAGCCGTACCTCAGGCAGCTGTGCAAGTCTGTTCTCTCAAATCTATGCTATGGCTCACTGTGGCGATTTCCTTGTTTCTTCGCAGCGGAACATGTGAACCGGGTTGTCTTGGTTGGCGTCTATCACTACCCAATTCGCCGCAGTCTAGCTTCTGCCCCAGGAATACTTCTGAGATGATTCACAAACGCCACACACTGCCCAGTAACGTAGCCGTCTTCCAACAACCTCACGACTCTTTCCTGAGTCTTCTTCTGTCCTAACAGCCACTTCGCGCCATCCCAGACAAAGGTCTGCGGAGAACTAAGAGTGATACAATGCGGGAATATTGCACGTTGGCTAAATAATCCTTGCGCAGGGCTAAGCTTTCTATGTTCTTTAAAAATGGCTTTTTCAAATGCCTTGGGAGACCAGACTGATCATTCAGCGTTGTCCTCACTCTCACCCTGCAGGGCATTTTGCAACTTGAGGATGGATGGTGGTGAACTTCCTGGCTTCTTCCATATATTTGTCTCCAAGTTTTTTCCTTTCTTTCTTTCTCTCACTGCCATTTAGATTTCTCGTTTTCAGGGGTGCAGACAATGGTCCATTGCTGACTTCAAAGCATGCTGTAACCACATAAGTCCCACGGCCCCTTCCTGACGCGGTGGGTCTCCTCCTCGTTGAGTTCTGAGGATTTCATCTGTACACAGTACAGTGATAGGACCGTAAATGATGCCCGGATACAGCTCCGTGGTTGTTCCTGAGGGCGAGGCTGGGTGCTAGAGTAACAGCACAGCAGGGCTTCATTTTCACACTCGGATGGATGTCCTTCTGTACCTTGGAATTGCGTTTCATGCAGGAGATGAGAAAGCAAAGCATGTCTGGCCCATCCGGCCCAGAGCATGTTCTCGTTTATCACTGCCTGTCCGGCTCAGGAAGGCAGCCCAGAGTCCGATGGAGCGATGTGCGCACAAGCTGTGACATGGGGCTCCCTTCACGGGACGCCGTCCCCCCGTCCCTTTAGAACACACGTATCCATTCAGAAGACATCGGCCGTACGTGGGGTTGTCTGCCCTTCTTTTCCTTCCCCTCTGGATCATTTTATTAGCCTTCTGCATCCTTTACAAAAACACTTATTTGCCTTTAAGTAAAGACTTCTTTGTCTCCTCCCATACAACCCATGCTCTGTAGGAAAACCTCCTGTAAGACTACTTAATGGAAATGCCATAGAATCTAAAATCTAAAGAAGCTTTTTTTTTTGAGAGAGAGTGAGAGAGAGAGATTTTTACTATAGGGCATGTACGCTCACCAGAGAGACAGAAAGCGAGAAACCATCCCCCTGGGGAAATGGCCACACTGCAGTCCCTTCTCCATTCTCCTCTAAGGGATTTTGGGCACACATGCACATTCCACCACTGTAAATTTTAAGCCACCAGGTCTGGGATTAGAACTGCAGTCGACTATAGGGAAGTCTAGTGACATAACTGTTAGGGCATGTGCTGGTCCCATAAAGAAGCGTTTTTTAAAAAAATGTTTACATAGTGTTGACACTATGGAAATTACTATGAGGCCTTCCAGGTTGACTGCTTTTTTTACTTTTTTTTTTTTTTTTGAGGTTTTTGCTACAGGGCGCGTGCACTCGCCAGAAAGACAGACAGAGACAGAGAGACAGAAAGCGAGAAATCACCCCCCAGGGGAGATGGCCACACCACAATCCCTTCTCCTCCATTCTCCTCTCGGGATCTTGGGCACGCACACACATGCGCCCGGTGGGAGTTTAAGTCACCGGGTCTGGGACTCAAACCACGGTTGGCTACTTGGGAGTCCAGCGACATAGCCATTACGCTAACTGCTGGTCCCACAGGTTGACTGCTTTGAAAGCCTACTTTCATCTGGATAGAGATCTACCATCATTTTTTTAAAAAGACAGTTAAAGGGCTGGTGACATGGTGGTCAAGATGCTGGACTCCCACATGGCCAACCACGGTTCAAGTCCTGAACTTGGTGACTTGCTTTCTCGCTTTTCCTCTCTCTTTGGTCAAATTAAAAATAATAAAGATGAAA
>NW_006159697.1:2482546-2494546 GCF_000334495.1 Tupaia belangeri chinensis
TACAGTTAAAATAGAACCACTGTGGTTAAGCGCTGTGTATTGGAGACTGGGTCCCACATGACTGACTGTGGTTCAAATCCCAGTCCTGGCAGCTTAAACACACACCTCGTACATGCGCACACCCTGACAGGATGCGGACATGAAGGAGGAGGGATTGTGGCATGACTCCACTTCGTCGGGGGATTCTTTCTCTATCTCTCAGGGTCTCTCTCTGGCAACTGTCCATGCCCTCTGACAATTAAAAACTAAAGAAAGAAATAGCCATAAGTCTAATCACAATAATAAGCAGACACGGTATACAGGTATGTATATTCACGCTGTACTCGATCTGCCTGTTCCAGGGTGCATCCAGCATTATTTTCATTTCACAATCTGGCATCTTCGTCTCCTGGCTTTATTTCAGTTTCCCTGCTGATATAGAACACGTTAGAACGAATATCCATTCCACAAGGCATCCAAGTTTCTCCATACCTTAAATTACTAATAGATATATCAAGGAAAGAAAACTAGCATTGACGGTTTAGCAGCGTGGCCATTCCTTAAGTCAATACACATACGTATAATTGACCTTCGGGTCACTTTCCCACAAGGGGTGCTGTTTTGAGAGAAGCTAACCTGCTCCCGTCTGTGAAGGAAGCTGAGTTGGTGCAGCGGCCAAAATACTTGTGTGGGAAGTAGGGGTGCAGGCTCACGTCGCAACTGCCACCTCCAAGGCCACCCTCAGACTTTCCCTGTCCCAGCCTCCCGTGTCTACAAAGAAATGGCCAAAACGGAGACCTCCAGTCTTCTCTTCTCCAGACCCTTCTCTTCCAAGAGTCAGTGCCGAAGGGCTACTTCGACCATGACAAGGGCAGTTGGCCTCCTAACCAGAAATCTAGGCAGCCATTTCCCCCTGTAGGTCTGCAGGCGCCGGCACTGTCTCCTTCTGCTCAGTTTTGAAGACGATTCTGGGTGACTTGGTGGGAGAAAGGTCAATGTGATTGTGAGGCCACATCTTCGATGCTTCTTTTCACGCTCACTGTGCAAATCCTTCTTGCATCATCTTTTTTATTTTAGACAGAGATGTTTGCTATTAGGTACATGTGCTCTCCAGAGACAGAGAGAGAGACACAGAGACAGAAAGGGAGAAATCACTCCCCAGGCAGGATGGCCATGCCACAATCCTGTTCGGGATTATGGGCGTGCATGTACATGTGCCCGGCAAGAGTTTGAAGTTGCTGGGTCTGGGACTTGAACCATGATCAACTATGTGGGAGTCCAGCAAGGTAACCATTATGCCGGTCCCCCTTGCATCATCTTTTAAGGGGATAAAGAGAAGGGACTGAGTGTTGAGGAGGTCCCTACACAATTCAGGTACAGGAGAATCAATAAAAAGGACAAGTCAAATTTCCTGGGTGTCCCTCATGCGCTTCTTGCTTGTCAAATCCCATTTAAGGTTAGCATGATTACTCCCTGCCAGCTGGTGAGACAGACTAGGCTTTGAAAAGTTACGTGACTCTGGCTGACCCCCTAGTCCAGTGGTGAAGGGTGCTGGATTCCTCATGACTGACATAGTTGGAATTCCAACTCTGGCTCTTTGCAAAACATCCCAGGCAAGTGCGTGGGCATGCCCAAAATCTTGACAGGATTAAGAAATGGAGGAGAAGGGACTGTGGTGTGACCATGCCCCACTGGAGTTGGTTTTGATCTCTCTGTCTCTCTCTGTTAAGTGCACAGAGACCCATGACTCATCCCTGTTCCCTCGAAGAGGCTGCTGTGTTACTTCCAAACCTAGAGGGGGGCAATCTTTCACACCTTCTCTCCCGAGTGTCATCAAGTGTGTCCAGGCCAAGTGATTTATTCTAACACTACTGGGTATGCCCTGACCGATACAGAGTGCAACGTGGTTGACACTGTCCTCTACGAGTGAGGTCTGCCTCAGCCTTTGTTTTTTGTAGAAGGTTTTGCCTTAGGGCACATGAACTTACTGGATAGAGAGAGACCAGACAGTGATAGGGGAAGTGAGAAATCACCCCCTCCCCCCAGTGGGGGGAGGTCCACATCACAATCCCTTCTCCTTCCAGGATCTTTTGCACACACGCACACACCCCCAGTGTGAGTTTCAACCTCCAGATCTGGGACTCAAACCGCAGTCAACCACATGGGAGTCCAGTGCCTTCACACTTTGCCACCTGCTGGTCTTATCTCAGCTATTTTTATAGTCACTTTATTTTCCATTTATTCAGCAGTGAGATCCTTGGGTTGTCCATGACTTCTTAAGCTGTGCTACATAGCCAGAGTCTCTTTCCTTTGAAAGTCCTTTCCAGGCCATCTGAGCAAAGGCTACGGCATCGCTCTCATCAAGTTTTCTCTAAGAAGAGCAGGTTCATACTGCAAGTCTGTCAGTGTCTTTTGGATTTTGATGAGCTGATGTGAGTCAAGACTGGGAAGGTTCAAACAGAGCTTTTACCAGACAACTAAGGGTAAGCGTGAAATTCTCCACAAAAAGCTAGAAATGGATGTTTGCAGAGTAATAGTGCCTGCTTCTGATCTTAACTCCGACTGACACCGCGCTAAAATGTGCTTTGGTGGGTGATGTTTACAAGCGTCCAGCCCTCGGGTGCCTCCGCGCTGCCTCTGAACAAAGTCCTAACCCTTCTTTTCCTGAGGTGAACTTCACTTGGCATCGTGGTTGTTTGTTCCAGTTTGATCCTTTCCCGACTCGCGGCTCCTCTCTGCAGCCCGAGGACAATCTCTGCACAGTGTCTCAGCTCGACCTCCGTGGGTCTGTCTCCGCGGTTCCTAAGGCTGAGAGACGCCTCTCATGGGATGGCCAAGTTTCCTTGTAGGTTTCAGGCCGTCTTGTGTTTGGTTTTCAAAATGCCTTTCATCCTTTCCGAGTAGACTTTACGACTCGGTAGTTATTCTAGCTGGTAGGAAGCTATTTAAATCCTGATTTCTTCCATTAAGATATTTGTGATCTCTGCAAGTTTCAGATTAGGTGAAGGCTCTTGAAATATGCCCTTTGATTTGGCTGTTTGCTAATGATGTCAGGGCTAAAGACTCCAGCATCCAAGACTTCCCTGACTGCTGGCTGAGTGCGTTCATAGATTCTCTTTAAGGTTATCATGTCGAAACTTCTCATTTGTCTAATTTAGCCCATCTTTTCCCCCCTTGCCTCTTGCAATCAAAGAGTAAAAATCAGTGAAGTTAGGGTTTAAGATCTAGCCTAATGTCCTGGGAACAGAAAAGAGTAAAATAAAGCCAAAAATATGCCAGTAGGACTTCAATGAAAATGAGTCTCTCTCTTCCACCTCCATAAATGTGTGAACTGGGAAGACAGGATAGAACTTAAGTGGTGGAGCCAGCAGGTGGCATGGTAGTTGAAGTGCTGGATTCCTACATGGCCGGGCGTGGTTCGAGTCCTGGACCTGGGACCTTGCTTTCTGACTTTCTCTCTTTCTCTGGTGAGGGCAAGTGCCTTGTAGCAAATTAAATAATAATAATAATAATAAATTAAATAATTCTTTTAAAAAATTCAAGTGGTATGGGAAATAGAAGCCATGGTTTTAGGGGGGAAAGGCAGTGAAAGAAAAGCTGGAATATGGGATGGGACCGAATTAAGGAAGTAAGTGTTCCAAAAAAAACCATTGGATTCCATTTTGTATTTTTTTTTCTTTTAGGGCATGATAAAGTTTTTTAGTGATAAAAAAAAAAAGGTATTACAGGGAACCAGCAGTTACAGTCACTATACATCACTTAGACTGTAAAGAGATTTTACTCAGCATGATGTACACCTCAGATCAGTCCAGCTGAGAATACTATACATGCCATCATCAACAGTACTAAACCGTTTCTGTGGCCCACAGATGTCTTACCTCTCTAATTTCCCCCCTGAATTTCCTTTCCTATACTCTTCCTCTCACCCACTCTCCTTCCACATTGTCCCTAATGTCCATAACAATTTTTTCTCTCTTTTCAATATTTTTTTATTTTTGTATTACTTTGAATCACATATATCTTTACAGTGTATTGCATTTCTTTTTCCAGCACAATTACCATGTATATCAGTCAAGACAAAGACATTCCTATGTACATCATCGTCATCAAACAGCTTTGCATTTTTTTTTTCCAGATGACTATGTATACTTGAAGAGACACAGATGAAGAATAGAATTGCTTTCAACTAAGTTTTGTGTTTGGTTGTACTTCTTTAAGACAGTACTGTGGGAGCCGGCAGGTGGCATGGTGGTTAAGATGCCAGATTCCCATGTGGTCAACCATGGTTCAAGTCCTGGTGGCTTGCTTTCTCACTCTCTCTGTCTCTCTCTCTGGTCAAATTGGAGAAGAATAAATAAAATTAAATAAGTAATTAAAAAACCAAAAATGACACTACCATGGCACATGCCAAGTAAGGCATGTACTCTGTAGGCTCATTCTAGCACACATGTGCATGGAAAGCATTGTGGAAATAGTTACGGTTCAGGTGTGTTTACACACGAGACAGAGAGAAAGAGAACCCTTCACAGGCCTGCATTGCACCACGATCCCTTTCCTTCAGCCCCGCAGCCGAGCAGGACCCTAGGCACGTCCTCACCTGCTGTGTTTTCTCCTTTTTTAGAGGTTTTTGCTATAGGGCGCGTGTGCTCACCAGAAAGACAGAGAGAGACAGAGAGACAGAAAGTGAGAAATCACGCCCAACGCTGCAATCCCTTCTCCTCCATTCTCCTCTTGGGATCTTGGGCACGCACACACACGTGTGAGTTTAAGCCACCGGGTTTGGGACATGAACCATAGTCGGCTACATGGGAGTCCAGCGACATAACCATTATGCTAGCTGCTGGTCCCGACACCTGCTGTGTTTTCAGGGCACCCAGGCTGGGTACCGTAGCCATGGTTGCCATGTGCCAGTCTTGCAGTCCAGTACCCCATCAGCCATGCCACAAAGGCTGGGCTGACTGTGGAAACAGCTACTACGGCATCGAGCCCAGGATTTGATATCTGGGAGTACAGGATCTCAGCTAGCGTGGCCGCCGGTTTGCGCTCTCTGGTCTCCTCGCTCTCCGCCAGAAAATAAAGGCTGTGCAGAAGAAATCTACAATTCTTTCTGCTACTCTTCCATGTTCTTCTCAGCGTGTTTCTTTCACTTGCAATAGAGAACGCTGTACACGTATGTACGTATGTGAAACGGGTTAGCGTTTTACAGAAAATGCACTACTGATGTGCTTGAATCGTTTGGTTGAGTCACACTATGGGGAAGAATAAACGTATGCTCGTTACATTTCTGTTAGTTCCTCCCACCAGAGACCAGACAGAAGCCGCCCATGCATCTCGCTCCAAGCTTGTGACCCTATGGAACATGGGGTGGCACAGTACACAGGTCACAGAGACTCAGCCCTGCAAAAGTCATGTCAAAAGCTCTCTGCCGACACAACTTAGCAACAGAACACATCTGAGCTATTGGAAGCACATTGCTATTTGGAGAAAGAAAAATATGTCAAACAGTAGAACAACCCAAGGAAATATCGTTTTTTCCTTTCTCTCTCTCTCTCTCTCTCTCTCTCTCTCTCTCTCTCTCTTTTTCTTTTTTGCTATAGGGCATGTGCACTGGATGGGCAGATACAGAGGGAGAAAGAGAGGAAAAACAACAGCATCCCCCAGGGGGATGGCCATGTCACCATCCCTTCTCCTCCATTCCCCTTGCAGGATTTTGGGGACATGCATGCACCTGTGCCTCACTTGTTTTTCAAGCCAGCGGGTCTGGGACGTGAGCCATGAAATCAGCCATGGAGGACCCAATGCCTTAGCCGTCACGCTCCCTAGCTGACCCCAAGGAAACATTTTACCATTTCTTTTTTTTTTTTTTTGAGAGTTTTTTCTTTTTTTTTTTTTTTTTTTTGCTATAGGGCACATGCACTCGCCAGACAGACACAGAGAGACAGAGAGACAGAAAGTGAGAAATCACCCCCCAGCGGGGATGGCCACACCACAATCCCTTCTCCTCTTGGGATCTTGGGCACACACGCACACACGCCCAGCGTGAATTTTAAGCCACCAGGTCCGGGACGCGAACCACGGTTGACTACATGGGAATCTAGCGACATAGCCATTGCGCTAACTGCTGGTCCCAAGGAAACATTTTAAAAGATAATCAAACAGAGGTTGATTTTTGAAGGTTTATGAATTACCTTAGCATCCTACTTTTGACATTTTGCGTTTATTATAAAATAATGTATGGTTTCTAAGGTTAAGTGCCACAAATATATATCCAGGCTTTCTTTGTATGACATACGTGTTTAGTACCGTAATTGTCCTCTACACTAATATTATATAAATGTTCACTTTAAAAACATTTTTTATTGGGACCAGCAGTTAGCGTAATGGCTATGTCACTGGACTCCCATGTAGTCGACCATGGTTCAAGTCCTGGACTTGGTGGCTTAAACTCATGCCAGGCGCATGTGCGTGCGTGCCCAAGATCCCAAGAGAATGGAGTAGAAGGGATTGCGGCATGGCCATTCCCCCTGGGGGGTGATTTCTCACTTTTTATCTCTCTGTCTTCCTGGTGAGCACACGTACTCTATAGCAAAAAAAAAAAAACCTCTTTAAAAAACTTATTTATGTATTTGTGTCTCCCATTAATGAGAGACTCAGAGAGAAAGAGGCAGAGAGCAGTCTCAGTGGGGTCCTGACCTCACAATTCCCCTCCAGCATTTAGCCAGCCCTGGGCTATGGGTAACCATGTGCCTGGTGTACTCAGGGAGGTGTCTGGACTTGAACTGGGAACTTGCGTATGTCGGACTGCCTCACACAGTATTGCATTTTACTGCTGTGCCCACATCTGGTCCCTCACATTATTTATTTATTTACAGGTTTTTGCCTTAGGGCATGTGCACTCATTGGAGAGAGAGAGACAGAGACAGAGACAGTGAGAGGGAAAACGAGAAATCACCCACTAGGGAGGATGGCCATGCAGCAATCCCTTCTCCTCCATTCTCCCCTCAAGATCTTGGGCATGCACTCACATGCGCCCGGTGTGATTTTCACGTCACTGAGTCTGGGACTTGAACCACAGTCAGCCAAGTGGGAGTCCATCAACATAACCACTACGCAATCTGCTGGCCCCCTCACTTTATTTTTATAATACTTACATTGCTTATCTTTCTGTTACATGTTCGGTCCACTTTCATATTTACTTGGTAGATAGTGCACACTGGCATCCCCTTTTTCTAGTTCCCTTCCACCACAGCTAAGCCCTAAATCTCTATGATAACCTGCAGACCCTGTCTGTCTTATCTTGGATGTCACGTCGGCAGACGAGATGAAAACCCTCCAACCATGATTCCGTATTGATGGCAGGGCTCCAACCTGAGAGGTTCCAATTGAATTGCTCTCAACTGTGTCTTTCAGCCTCCTTTATAAAAATCTCAACACTCCTCACCTCACCCTGTCCAGTGAGTCTGAGGTGAAGCTGAGATGGAGAAGATTTCATCTGGAGGGTAATCATGAGACTTTGAAAACCCGTACTTTTCTCGCCTTGGGACCAGTGATCAGCATATGGGTTAGAGACTGAGATGACACATTTTGTAGCGATTGGAAACATTGCGATGTTCAGGCATGTGACTAGTATGCACTAACGGGATGCACTGGTAAAGACCAGCATAGGAGGAGGCCCTCCTGGGAAAGCCTTCTAGAATCAACACCAAATTAAGAATCATGGGCCGGGACCAGCAGATGGCATAATGGTTACATTGCTAGACTCCCACGAAGTCGACTACGGTTCGAGTCCCGTACCTGGATACTTAAAACTCACAATGTGTGTGTGCATGAGTGTCCAAAATCCCAAGAGGAGAATGGAGGAGAAGGGATTGTGGCATGGCCATCCCCCAAGGGGATGATTTCTCACAATCTGTCTCTCTGTCTGTCTCTTTCTCTCCAGTGAGTACATTGCAAAAATCTCTCTTAAACAAAGAAAACAAAGCATGGACTAGAGTAGAAATCACGTCTTTGCTTCATTAATATAGAGCAGTTGTTGCCAGCCTTCCTGGCATCAGGGACTGGCCTCCTAGAAGACAATCCATCCATGGACAAGGGGAGAGGATTGTTCTGGGATAACCCAAACACACCACATCCCCCATACACCCCCACCACTGTCACATCATCAGTCAGCAATAGAGTTTGTGCTCCTGTGAGAATCCAGTACCTCTGATGATCTGAAAGGAGGCGGAGCCTAGGTGGCAATCTGAGCAATGGGGAGCGACTGCAAACACAGAGGAAGCCACACTTGCTCACCTGCCACCCACTATGCATTGTGCAGCCAGAGAGGGGAGGGCCAACAGGCCACGGACCACCACCAGCCTGTGGCCCAGGGGGTTGTTTCCTGATGCAGAGAGACTTGCTGTTGAAAAAATGCCCATTGTACAAAGCAATATACTTAGTGATACAAAAGAACTTATAAACACACAAAAACCACTCTGCAAATTTGAGATCATTCTCCTTATCTTACAACAATATCGAAGATGATTATAAACAGTCATTCTTTAATGCCAAAGTAGGGTAATAATGAAGGACAAATCGCTGTTGAGAATGCTTGAGTGTATGGACTATATTCTTGGTGTACCTGTAAGATAGGAAACGTATCAGGTTTCTGATCTCAAACTGCACAACTAGAGTTAATTATTTGTCTGATATCTTTAGTATTTTTAATGATCTTAATTCAGTTCTTCCTTAATATGCCAGGAAAGAATTCAGCATGTTTTTCTGTATCAGATAAGATGGGTGAGTGCAGAGATTAAAAACTTGAAAGAGCAGAGTTTCTATAGATTGTCAGACAGTCCCATAATTTGACAAAAACTTTCAAGAAAGTAGGTGATGGGGCTGGCAGGTGGCATGGTGGTTAAGGGCACTAAACTCTCACTTGGCCAACTGTGATTTGAGTCCTAGACCTGGAGGCTTGCTTTCTCACTTTCTCTCTCTCTCTCTCTCTCTCTCTCTCTCTCTATGTTTCTCTCTCTGTAGTTGGTGTTCATAATATGTGTACAGGCATTCCACGTGGGCAATCACTCTTTTTTCTTAAGTTTATTTGCTTCTTTGTTCAATGAGAAAGAACGGCATGGCCATCCCCCCCTGGGAGGTGATTTCTTGCTTTCTGTCCCTCTGTCTCTCTCTCTCTCTCTCTCTCTCCATGTTTCTCTCTCTGTAGTTGGTGTTCATAATATGTGTACAGGCATTCCACGTGGGCAATCACTCTTTTTTCTTAAGTTTATTTGCTTCTTTGTTCAATGAGAAAGAAAGAGACAGGGACAGAGAGAAAGAGAGAGGCAGAGATAGAGAGATGAGTACTCCTTACAGAGTCTGCATGCCACGATCCACCCCCATCTCAGCCAACCCAAATGACAGGCACACACAGGTGCACCCAGCTTGTTCAGAGAGGTTCTAGGATTCAAACCCAGGGCCTTTCCCACACGGCTCGCCTTGGTTCAGTTTGGTTTTGGCTGTGACTGCCGAATGTGAGACAAGTCGTTCACTAACCATCATCTGTATCCATGCTGTCCTTGTGGAAAGTGGACAGTTTTTATGCTTTGTCCGATGCCTGTTTGCCCTAATTTGGTTATTAAAATATACTTTTTGTCAATTATAATCATAATTAAAATCTAGGCTTATGTTTTGAATGTCTTGTTTATATTGTTTTTTATTTAGTTATTCCATTTTAATGTATTTTATGAATGTATCCTGACAAACCAGACATCATAAGTGAGAGCTTTTTATTTATTTATTTTTTTTTTGAGAGGTTTTTGCTATAGGGTGTGCTTGCCAGAAAGAGAGAGACAGAGAGAAAGAAAGCAAGAAATCTCCCCTCAGGTGGGAGGGCCATGATGCAATCCCTCCTCCTTTATTCTCTTCTTGGGATCTTGGGCACATGTGCACACATACCCGGCATGAGTTTAAGCCACCAGATCCAGGACTCGAACCGCAGTTGACTACATGGGAGTTCAGCGACATAGTTATTATGCCAACTGCTGGTCCCAATGAGAGCTTCTTTACCATTGAGCCATTGAGTATTCAAGCAGATATTTGGACCAACTTTTTTTTTTTTTTTTTTAGAGATTTTTGCTATAGGGTGCATATGCTCACCAGAGACATAAAGCAATAAATCACCACCCCCGGGGTGGGGTGGGTGTGACCATGCCACAAATCATTCTCCTTCATTCTCCTCTTGGGATTTTGAACATGCACGCACATGCCCGGCATGAGTTTTAAGCCACCAGGTCTGGGACTTGAACCGTTGTAGACTGTGTAGGAGTGCAGCAGTATAACCTTTACACCAACCGATGGCTGGACCAGCTTTCTAGGTGCAGGCAAACAGCCAGAGGGAGGGAGATGAGATAAGTCATTCAGTAGCTACAGTATAGTTACACGAGGTTTGGATGAGTTATACTCAATGTACTTATTGATATTTGGTTATCAGAAAATATCATGATCATTTCTGCATAGAAAAGCATTAAAAATTGTGATTTTTCTGATGATCCAATAATATTATTAACATACAAACTCGTGGGGCCAACAGGTGGCATAGTGGTTAAGGGTGCTAAACTCCCATGTGGCTGACTGTAGTTCAAGTGGCAGCTTGCTTTCTCACTTTCTCTCTCCCTCTCTGTCCTTCTCTGCTCAAATTAAAATAAATAAATAAACCAAGTTAAATAAAATAATTTTAAGAACCTATGAAGTCATATTATTAACATATGAAATGCACATAGGAAAATTTGGAAATTATATGGAGAGATTCATAAACATGATCATGTTTTTATTATGTATCCACTTTTGGAGGCATCCCTTTTAGTTCAGGATTCAGAATGTCATCTTGTTTTCCATTTAACATCATAAAAGTACATTTCAAATGATGCCACATAATTCCCTTTTCTGTCATTTTCACAATTACTTAATATCACATATTTATTTAATTTATGATCATTTTTTCCACAGACGATAGGAAATTATTTTATTGAGACTGTGTTCCATAGTTTATTCAAACATGCAGCTATGGTGAGCATTCAAATTTTTTCATTATTTCCTAAAGTAATTTCTATTACTGAAAAGCCATAATAGTCAACAGGAAATATTTTCGGTATTACTGGAATAGATTTCTATGAGAAAAAATGTCAAACAGAACCTGGGTCATAACTTTTTGGAAGAATTACTTATTTGATCTTATGAATGATTATTATTATTTAATATGGTGCAGAGCATGCATGCTCACCAGGGAGAAAGAGAGAAAGAGAGTAAGCTGCCAGGTCTGGAACTCGAACTCTGGTCAGCCATGTGGAGTCCAGCACCTTAACCACTATGCCACCTGCTGGCCCTGTAATGATGAATTTGAAGGCAACTAAGAATCTCCTAATTTTCCCATTGGAGTGACAAGTTACTAGCTCAAAAGGGAAGAGGGAATTTTTATACTTTAAGTTTTTTTTAATAAGTACTGCATTCACATGGCTTAAAAATTCAAAAGTACTAAAGGGGATATTGTGAAATGTCTTCTGTCACCCACCTCTCACCAGCTCTCCCCACAGGCAATCATATTGCAAGTTTCTATGCATCCTTCAGAAATAACTTATGCACATGCAAGTAAATAGTTTCATATTTTTCTGTATAAAAATTATATGGGCTTTATTGTTGATAAATAATTAAGCTAACTTTTAAAAAAGAATCATTTAACTTTATTTATTCATTTATTTCAATTTGACTGGCGAGGGACAGAGTGAGAGAAAGGGAAAGTGAGAAAGCAAGCCACCAGGTCTGGGACTCGAACCACAGTCAGCCATGTGGGAGTCCAGCACCCTTAACCACCATGCCACCTGCTGGTCCCGAATTAAGCTAACTTTTAAAAAAGTCAAGCACATCACTCTTTATCTAACATGTTCTCATTATACTGAGTTGTTGGAAAAGTGCTAACACATTTTTGCATAGAAAAACAGAAAAAAAATCTGTCCTGACTTTTCCAACAACTCAACATTGCCACTTGAA